>NW_028118341.1:0-66000 GCF_965113295.1 Leuciscus leuciscus | reverse complement strand
ATCTGTACAAGAATTATCCTCTAAATTTACTATTCCTCTGTTTCTCACATCAGTACCAGCATTATCTCAGCAATTCTCTTTTTCTGAAATCGTACAAAATGATATAACTAATATCTTGTGTTCTCTGAATGCTTCCCATGCTTGTGATATAAATAATTTAAACATGATTTTTCTTAAAACTCATGCCAGTACTCTTATACCACTTTTTCATCATTTAGTTAATCTGTGTATTAGACAATCAGTATTTCCTGCCATGTGGAAAACGGCCCAGATCACCCCGATGTTTAAATCTGATGATCCAACTAATATTTCCAACTACCGTCCAATTGCAATTCTCCCAACCATTTCCAAGTTGCTTGAAAAAATATTATATAATCAACTAATTAACCACCTTGAAAATAATAACCTGCTCAGTGATTACCAGCATGGCTTTCGACCCTTGCGGTCAACTATGTCGGCTTTGCTGCTTCTCACTGAGCAAATACGTGCGTCTCTAAACAAGGGTCAGATTACTGGAGTTATACAGTATACATCGATTTTCAGAAAGCTTTCGATACAGTCAATCATCAAATTCTGTTAAACAAACTTCTTTCTTTTCATTTGTCATCTTCCGCAATGGATATGTTTACATCATATTTAAGTGACAGATCTCAGACTGTAAGAATCGGCACAGTAACATCACAGCCACGAGTGTGTTCTATGGGAGTTCCACAGGGCAGTATTTTAGGTCCTTTACTTTTCCTTATGTATATTAATGATCTTCCTTGTGTTTTGAATTTTTCTAGTTCTTTGCTATATGCTGATGACACTGTTATTTTTCTTTCTGGTTCTAATATCGACACAATCAATTACAAACTTAACACAGATCTGCAATATTTACATAACTGGCTGCAAGATAATCATTTAACACTTAATGTCAAGAAAACACAATGCATGTATTTCTATTCATCTAGGAGACAGCTATCCATATCCAATCCTATCACTTTTTCTAATCAAACGCTTTCAACTGTATCAGCATATAAGTATTTGGGAGTCTATCTTGACTCACATCTTACTTATCAAGAACATGTTCAAACCCTAACCAGAAAGTTAAACCAAAAGTTATATGTTTATAGCAAAATTAGACCATACTTGTTGCTTTCTGTTTCAAAAACCTTTCTTCATGCCATCATTCTGTCCACTTTGTCATATTGTTTACCTGTTTGGTCACTAACAACAAATGAGATTATTGAACCAGTAATAAGACTTTATAATAGAGCTCATAAGATCCATGTCAGGCTTCCAGGCTGGACTCACCACTGTACTGCACTATCTTTGTGTAATGCCTTGACATTCCAGAACTATAAAATAAGCCATGGGATAAACCTGTTTTATCAAATCTCAAATGGACACACTGTAACTGCTCTAACCGAATTGGTTCCGAAACTTAGCTCAAGGTCTGAGCGCACTACGAGATCTTTTACAAATGGACTTTTGCCTTTACCGGCTTATAGAAACTGTTATGGACAGAGATCTTTTTTTTATGTGCTCACTAAAACCTGGAATGAGATCCCACAGCACATCAGAACTATCACATCAAGAGGACTATTTAAAATGACATTTGCTCGCCATTTAATGGACAGGTATGTCTGTGACCATTGAGACGGCTTTATAGCCCCTCCTGTTGCCCAATATCTTGGTTTGTGTGTTTGTTGTTGTCTCTAGCTGTCTAGTGTGTGAGCTTTGTTGTGTATGTGGTTTTTATGTTCTGCAGAGCAGGAACCTGCTGAAAATCAATTTTATACTGAGCCAGGCCCGATTGTCCTTAATCTTTTCCTGTTTTAAAAATATAAATAAATAAAATAAATAAATAAAATTCTAATTTTTCGAGTTTCACCTGTATGACTTTACATTCCCATTTTTCTCCAATTTATTTGAGATATTTTAATGCCAATATCACAAATCACAGTGTTATAAATATAAAATGTAAAAATGTATACAAATTTGGGTCAATTTGCAATGCTAATAACCATGGAAATGCGTCATAGTCTGTAGCCTAAATATCTCTTAACAACACAATGCAATAAGACTTTCTGTTAATAAAGTATCTGGTAAGAATCTATTCTATATTAACAATGCATTAAATCACATTACACACAATAAATAAAACAAATGAAGTGATGTCTCATGTCTCAAGTCAAGTGAATTACGAGTCATTGGACAGGCGTCCAATCGCAACTGACTTCTGGAAAAGTAACCAATGACATTTGAGGTTATTAAAACAGTAAGTCCCGCCCCTCGACTGCCAAAAATAAAAGTGTTCGAGCGAGCAAAAGCAGCAGGCGAGAGCAGATCAAGCGCGAGCGCGTGGGGAATGATCATGCGCACGCGAGGGCTTGTATTGCGTGCAGAGATGATGTCATGCGCGCACGCAGGGTTTGAATGAGCTCGCGAGTTCCCATTTCTTCGCGTGTAGATCTGTTATCCTCTCGCGTATGTCATTTACCGCGCGCGCCCGCATCAGTTGTGCGCTCGTTTATTATTGGCATTGATTTGCCGCCATATTAACTGAGCTATTGTAAGTGTTTTCATTGCTTTAAGGAAGAAATTGCCAAAATTTAAGAAGGATAGGGTGTCTAATATGAATTTGACTAATTGTGTCGAATGCCTTCTGAAAATCTAGAAAAAGAATAATTGGGTCTCCAGAGAGCAGGTGACTGTAATTTACCAAGTCCAAAACTAATCTAATATTATTAGAAATGTGACGTCCAGGCATGAAGCCGCTTTGAGATTCGTGTATAATGTCGTTTATTCCATATTTTAATCGTTTGGCTTGTACCGACGCCAAGATTTTGTAATCATTGTTTAACAATGTAATACCACGCCAATTATCAATCAATAGAGTGTCTTTATTAGGTTTTGGGACTAACGTTATTAGGCCTTGCTTCATTGAGTGGGGTAATTCTTCATCACTCAAGGCTTCGTTATATACTGCCAAAAGAAATTTGGATGTTTCTTCAAGAAATGCTTGGTAAAATTCACCTGTAAGGCCATCATTTCCTGGGCCCGTATTCATAAAGAATCTTAATGCAAAGAGTAGCTCCTAGTGACAAAATTCTAAGAAAATTCTTAGAAATGTGGGCGTTTACTCTTAAAATTAAAGAAAAAATCCTAGTAAAGAAAAAAGTAATTCAGAAAGCATCTTAACCCTTAAAAGAGGTCTTAAGGTCAAAATTGTTAGGAGCACGGACGAGGACTTTTAAGAGGCTTAAGAGTTTCTTTAGCAGAGGAGAAAATGTCAGAAAGACGAAGAGGGAGAAGAAATGTGTTGCAGACAATGAATAACAGTGAGTTAATAAGACGCTATAGATTAGATCGTGCAGGGATCATGTTTGTGACAGATCTTATTAGAGACACGCTAACATCTCCGAAACAGCACAGAAATGCCATAGCGCCAGAAATGAAAGTAATCACTACATTACGATATTTGGCAACTGGGAAAATTCCATGTTTGATACATTAAAACCAACATTCAAACCACCACTTAAATAGACATGCCAGCAATCAGTGTAATTGGAAAGAGAGGAACAATTATTATCATTCTAAGCCAATCAAATACCTTATTAACAGCATGGTAAAAAAAAAAAAAAAAAAGGATTTATATACACATATATAATGTGTGTGTGTGAACGGTCAAATAGGAAAAATTACGCATGTAATTTCAAAGTGAAGGCTTAGAATAGACCCTATACTTAAAATCACTTTTTTTTTTCCTTCTTGGACAACCAACCAATCACAGTCTTCAAAAGATTGTGTCATGCATAGCAACGGGGTCAACCCCGCCTCCTTACTAAGATGAAAGTTTTTGTCTTTTCCTTACTCAGAGTTGCTCTCAGATCGGTCCCGAATCGCTTTTAAGCTAAGACTCCTACGTAAAAGTTTTTAAGCTAAATTAAGAGTTTTCTTAGAGGATTCTTAGAATCTTTATGAATACGGGCCCTGGTGATTTGTTGAGTTTAAGATGTTTTATTCCCCATTTTATTTCCTCGATAGATAACAATTCATCACATTCCTCTCGGAAGGTTGTGCTTGCTTTCTTGATATCTACAAGTGAATTAAAAATAACAGATGACTCAGTACATATGTCCATCTTGTGAAGATTAGCATAATATACGGACACAGACTTGGATATAGTATTATAATCTTCTGTTATGGAACTTCTTACTTTTAGTTTAGTTAACGAACTTCTTTCCATATTTCTTTTTTCAATGCCAAAAAAATATTTGCTGTTTTTCTCTCCTTCTTCAAACCATTTTAGTCTTGATCGTATGAATGCCCCTTTAGCTTTTTCCTTATAAATTTCATCCAATTCTGTTTGAAAGCAGTCTAACTGCAAAGATTGTTCATTATCTGTTGAATTTAGAATGATGTCTGAGATACCTTTGATTAAAAATTCTATTCTTGCTCTTTTTCTTTTAGTTAAGTTTTTGCTGAAACTAATGGCATATTTTCTGATTTCATATTTGAGCAATTCCCATTGTTTCCCGTATTCATCTACAGATACTGCTAGTTCCCAATGTTGTTTTATACGTTTTCTTTTATAGATTCTGTAAAGTTTTTGTTATTTAACAAAGCATTGTTACATTTCCAATAATTGAATTTATTTTATTTTGCTGTGACCAATTTAATTTGAGAAAAATTGTTCTATGATCTGTCATTATAGTAGGACAAATTTTATAGTAGGACATGTTTCTCCATGTCATTAGAGATCAGCCAAAAGTCGATTCGAGAGCAGCGTGATAGATCATTGTTGTTCCATGTATATTGCCTCTCTGTTGGATTGCGGTGTCTCCATATGTCGACTAAGTTTAATCTTGTACAAAATTTGGTAAGACTGTTTTCTCTATCTCTAGCTTTAGAAGGGTGTCTATCCAGGTCCTGAGACCATACCATATTAAAGTCCCCTCCCAAAATAACCTTGGCTGAAGGGTATTTGTAGGTGAGGGAATTAATAATATTTTCAACCTCTTCTAATAATTGATAGTTTATTAAGTCAGTGTTATATCCATAAATGTTCCCTACACTGAGAAAAACAATAAGTAGAATTTACTCAATTTTTATGAGGCAAGTTTTTGCACTAATTTTTTTCAAGTAAATTTCACATTGATGGAAATTAAGTAAATCTACTTAGCTAAGCCGAGTAAAATTCACAAAGTGAATAAGTACATATAACTTGGCCTGTTAAATTATATTGAGTAATTTTTACTTACAAATCTGATATAATTAATATAATTAAGTAAAACCACTTGATATTTTAAATACATTTTACTTGTTTTATGCAGTGCTGGTAATTATTTTAAATTAAATTAAATGTTACTCTTATAATGTGACAAAATAATACTGTGACAATGTGCAGTTAAGAGTAATTTATTAAGAAATAAGCATCCACAGAAACCTATAATGACAATAATAACAATTCAGTGTGTTCGGTCTCTCTCTTTGTCCCTCTCAACCGGTTTACAGCAACGGAGGCACAAAGGACTAAATGCATTCTAGAAATATCCTGAAATTAAGAAAAGAGAGAGAGAAAAAAACAATAATCAGTAAACAGCAAATACTTTTAAATTAAAAGTTAATTAATTTGCATTCACATTATTCATTTCATACCAAATCATTAAAAACATCCTGCATGACCTTACTCTCATAGTCATTTACACACATTAATGCTAACATGTGACACACAGCAGATATCAAGGCTACGAATTAGGAATTTATACGAATTGTCATTTACAACGTGGTCACGATTTAGTAAAAGCAGGGACCGTATGCACGATTTAGCTAATGAATGAGGAAATGAATTATATTGTGCACGATGAGGGAACGAGAACCTTCTCACTTAGGCCTATTGTTAATTCGTGGCCAATATTTCGTGAGCTTAGAATTATAAGGTTCTATCTCCACTTTTGGTCGAGATTGAGTTTTTGACATAATCTGATCCATTAGGTGTTTATTAATGCCTGTGTGGTGTTATTTTTGTAAAAAAATATTTTGTTAGTAGTTATTAATAAAATAAAAAGGTTCCATCTCTCCATTGCCAGCTGGGATGTAAAAACTTTGATGCTCAATATCTCGGAACTACCCTAAACGGAGATAGAACCTTTCAACCTTATAATTCTAAGCTCACGATTTGTCATCTATAAAGAAAATTAAACACAAAATAACAAATATTAAACAAAAAGATCATGATTTAAGTGACATATTCATGGTTTTTAGGTGTAATTACTGATAAATCGTGTAAAACGTAAAGTTTAAAACTGAGAAAAAAATTTGGCTAACGTCTACAAAGCTAACTCGTCATTAACCCTCTTGAGTCGGCAAAAGCGCCCGCGCGTTTTGCTCGATTTTTTTTCACGTAGCAGCAAATTAGACTTATACTCCGTCATTTTTGGTCATAAAGATTACAGACTTAAGAAATATGAAAAAATAAACTGTTAAATGTCTACTTTTTCCACTTTCAATCGAAATAAAACATTGTGCTTTTGTAAAATAAAGAAAATAAACAGGGTGCTTTCTGCCTCTGCGTCTCCCTGAACTTTTTTCTGGAGCACGTCTCTAAACTTATACGAACACTAAACTTTTCAAATGTATAGCATGAAGTGATGACAAGACAATCGTTGAATTAATAAAAAAAATCATTATAAATCCGTAATATAATGCAGTTTTTTACTGTTGCTTACCTGTCGAGAGCCGTTGTAATGGAGATTCGAAATCCCTCAATCATCGCGTGTGTTCTTCTTTCTGCGCATGCGCAGATTCCTTTCTTCAAGGACTACATTTTACTTGATATTTTTTTTTTTTTGCTTCAAGTACTTAATTAATGCATGTAAATATGCCAGAGAGTCAGAAGTCAATTTCACTTGTCTGTTGGATGTCTAATATTTACAAGTAAAAAATGAGTATATAATTAGGATTTACTTAATATACTAAAGTTTTCATTTTTACAAAATTATTCTTAGCAAAAGATACATGATTGTTCCTGTTCTCTTACGAGAGGTACTCTCGTACTGCGTAATATCTTACGCTAGGGGGAAATCTCTTTTCCGTGAGATACTGAAGCCAAAAAATTATCCTTAATTTTGAAATAATGTAAAACGCGTTGCGGCAGCATGCAGACATAGGCGAGACAGCTCGCGCGCCTATTGGCTGCCCTGCGGCAACTGCAGCAGCCTATCGATAAGGCCCTATCGTGACGTCATCACCAATGGGGGCGCTTCGCGCCCCATACGTCACGTCCCGCCGAAACGGGCGTGGCCTGGGGCTATAAATATAGCATCGAAAGGCTAGCTTACCGATTTTTCATCTCTTCAGCGGAGCTCACGCATCGCTGGATCCAGAGAGAAGAAGCCGCGCCGTGGAAACAGCATTTCAGCGGGACGAGTTCGGTACCTGGAGTCGCTGGCCGCGCCGCCTTCAACCACCGTTCCTGCTACGCTATCCGGCGTTATATCCTTTTATTGCTTTGTGTGTGTTCGCCGCCGCGACTCACACTCCTTCTCTAAAAGAGCAGAGCGTCTTTTTCAAGATGTCTCGTCCATCCTGTGGCTCGTGCCGAGCCCCACTCAGCGACGGGGACCGCCATGTCATCTGCGTTTCCTGCCTGGGTGAAGGACATGCGGCTCTAGCGCTCGCTGACGGCGGATGCCCTCACTGCGAGCTTATGCCTATGGCGACTCTGAGGACTCGCATGGCAACTTTCCACGAGCCTGCACCTCCCGCTTCGACGCCGCGCCGTAAAAAGCGCCGTGCTCAGCGGATCCCTGAGCCTCCCACCGAGAAAAGCTCGCCGGTGCGCCTGCCAGCTTCGCCGTCTGCTTCTCTCGAGTCTCTCACTCCCGGACAGTGGCCGCCGCTGGCCGCCGCTTTCGCCGGAGATGACAAGGAAGAAGCGGCAGTTTTCGAGGAGGACAACTGCTCTATCCTGGCTTCGGACAGCGAGGATTGGGCGAGCTCTGTGGACCTCGCCCCTTCTTCTGCCCGCGAGTCGTCAGGAAAACGGGCCAGCATTGAAGCTGAGCTGATGCGTCTGCTCACACAGGCCACAGAGAGCCTCGGCCTCGAGTGGTCCGCGCCCGCCGAGCCTACACGCAACCGTCTGGACGGCTGTTTTCTACAAGGGGACCGCGTTTCCACGCCCTCAAGACCCGCCCCGTTTCTTCCTGAGCTTCATGAAGAACTGGCAAAGTCTTGGAGCGCCCCTTTTTCAGCCAGGCTACGTTCCTCTGCTTCGGCGGCATTCTCCGTGGTGGACGGTGCCAAAGACAGAGGATACCTCGCTCTCCCTCTAGTGGAGGAGGCAGTAGCAGCCCATCTTTGCCCGCCCTCTGCTGGACGGCGGACTAAGACGGCGCTACCTTCAAAAGCCTGCCGCGCTACTTCCACCCTGCACAGTCGCGCTTACACCGCCGCTGGGCAGGCTGCATCAGCGCTACACACTATGGCCACTCTCCAGATCTTCCAAGCTAACCTTCTCCGAAAGCTGGACGAGGAAGGCACGGAAGCAGTCAACGTGGCGGATTTAAGGAGCGCTACGGACCTCGCTCTCCGCGCTACGAAATCCGCTGCACAGGCCATAGGGCGGAACATGGCCTCTCTCACCGTTGCTGAGAGACACCTCTGGCTGACGCTTTCAGAAATGCCGGACTCGGAGCGCTCTGTGTTCCTCGACGCCCCCGTTTCTGCTACTGGCCTCTTTGGATCGTCCGTCAAAGATTTCGCGGACAGATTCGCTGAGGTACAAAAGACGTCGCAGGCCATGAAGCACTTTCTGCCAAAGCGCTCTAGCTCCGCATCAGGCCGCTCTAAACAGCCGTCTGCTCGCAGCTCGCAGCCACCGCCCCCCGCCGCCGCTTCACAGCGTCGACAGGCCCGGGACCAGAGACCACGCTCTCGCTCTGCCGGCCGCCGCCCCCCACAGCGTGGGACTCGGCCGAAGGTTGAGATGAAGCCCGAGGCCTCAAAGTCTTCCTAGCCAGCTTAGGAAAACGACGGTGTTCAAGCCCCGCTGCGGCCGGGTTTCCACCAAAACTTCCCGCTCGTCCAGTTCCATTACATGCGACTGTTCCAGTGTACTCTGCAGTAAACAAGTCGGTTACATTACCCGCTTGCCTGTACACAAACGCCGTTTTCACGGCGACCCAGATAAATCCTGTAAAGAGTGTATTTTCTGGTATTCCGGCCACGGCCGACGGTGTTATGAGTGTAGTAAAAATGCCCACTGCCCAGTGCCCATTCCTACACACAGACACAGCCCGCCCCACAGGGCTCGCGCACATAAAATCGACTCATGTCGATTGCGCACAGAATGTAGTGAACGTGCCCACGTCCCAGTGCCCACAAACACTACACGCTGCATGTCTCTCGGTTTCTGTAAAAACGAAACCAACACACATACAACCGACTCAGGTCGATGGTGTTTTCAGTGCAAATGTGCCCGCTGTCCTGCGCCCACATTCACTCACAGACATGACGAATCCCTCGGTTTCCCCCACGCTCGCCGTCTCTCAGCTACCTGCCGTGAGAGAGCCGAGCGCGGGCGAACCGCCCGCTGTGATCAAAACACTCCCCGCCTCGAGCGCTGCAAATGCGGTGTCTATAATACAGCATACCGAAGCTCCCCGGTCGCCACTATGTCACGACCAGAGCTCCGATCTCATTCAACCCTTAGCTATGCACGCACATGCGTGGGCAAAGCTTCCCGGTGTATCAGAATGGGTGCTGAACATTATAGAAAGAGGCTATTCGCTACAGTTCGCTCGACGTCCCCGCCGTTGTGCGGTGCGAGTCGAAACCACGGTAGAAAAGGAAGTAGCAAGTGTACTTCGTACCGAAATTGCGAAACTGTTGAGCAAAGGGGCAATAGAGCCTTTATCTCAAGCTCAGAGCGAAGGGGGGCTATACAGCAGATATTTTCTGGTTCCGAAAAAAGACGGGGGTCTCAGACCCATTCTAGATCTAAGACAACTGAACGTAGCGCTTTCAAAACGCCGGTTCAGAATGCTCACAACCAAGAAAATCCTCGCGCAAATTCGCCACGGGGACTGGTTTGTGTCAATAGATCTGAAAGACGCGTATTTCCAAATACAAATAGCGTCACGTCACAGGCGATTTTTGAGATTCGCCTTCGAGGGCCAGGCTTATCAATACACAGTCCTACCGTTTGGCCTGTCCCTAGCACCCCGTACATTCACGAAGTGCATGGACGCAGCCCTCGCTCCCCTGAAACTTCGGGGAATGCGAGTTTTGAACTACTTGGACGATTGGCTGGTTCTAGCTCAGTCACATACGGAGCTCATAGAACACAGAACCATTTTACTCGAACATCTCGAGAATCTGGGTCTCAAAGTCAACTGGGCGAAAAGTTCACTGTCTCCCAGTCAGAGAATATCTTTTCTGGGCACAGAACTGGACTCGCTGTCAATGACAGCTCAAATATCGCTACAGCGCAGATTGACTATTCAGCGCATGACAGAATCCTTCCGCCGCGGCACTATAGTCCCGCTAAAGAAGTTTCAAAGGATGCTCGGTCTCATGGCAGCAGCATCCACAGTTCTCCAGCTGGGTCTGCTTCGCATGCGCCCACTGCAGTTCTGGCTACAAGCACGAGTACCGCGTCGAGCATGGACTTCAGGTCTCTTTCGTCTCAAGGTCGATCAGGAATGCGTCTCAGCACTGATACCCTGGAGAGCGACCGACTGGTACCAGTCAGGTGTAAGCCTGGGGACTTCCTCGAGTGTGAAGGTGGTGTCCACGGACGCCTCCACCTCGGGATGGGGAGCACTGCTCGAGGGCAGACCGTTTTTCGGCCAGTGGTCAGAACGGGAAAAGCTTCTGCACATAAACTGCCTGGAAATGATGGCAGTCGACAACGCGCTGAGGCGCTTTCGTCCCCAAATAGCAGGACACCACCTCTTGGTCCGCTCGGACAACATGTCAGTGGTAGCCTACATAAATCGCCAGGGAGGCATCACATCCCGAAACCTATACAGGTTAGCGAAACGCCTCCTGGTGTGGGCTCAGCACAATTTGCGCTCGCTCAGAGCAGCGCATGTGCCTGGCCACCTGAATGTGGGACCAGACAGACTGTCGAGGAACAATGTTCCAGCAGGAGAATGGTCACTGCATCCGCAGACAGTCCAACTGCTGTGGCAGACATTCGGCAGAGCAAAGATAGACCTGTTTGCGTCTCAAGAAAACGCTCACTGCCCGGAATTTTTCTCAAAGAGCAGGGATGCGCTGGCCCACGTCTGGCCCCGCTGCCCGCTCTATGCCTTGCCCCCCATCACGCTCCTACCTCAGGTATTAGAGCGGATCAGGGAAAGCAGATGCTCAGTGTTACTGGTTGCTCCGTTCTGGAAGAACCAGGCTTGGTTCCCAGTTCTTATGCAGCTGACGAGCACTGCCCCATGGCCAATACCAGTGAGGAGGGACCTCCTCTCTCAAGCCAGGGGCCCGATCTGGCATCCTCGCCCGGAGCTTTGGTCCCTACATGCGTGGGCCATCAACGGGTACCCTCTGATATCCCAGAGGGAGTGTTAAACACGATCATGCAGGCTAGAGCTCCCTCTACGAGACGGCTCTATTCCTCAAAATGGTCAGTGTTCTCCAGCTGGTGCACAGCACGCGGCTTTTCACCCCTGGACTGTGGAGTGACGGAGGTTCTCTCCTTCCTACAAGAGCTACTGGATGAAGGCAGAGCCCCATCCACGCTCAAAGTCTATGTGGCGGCTATAGCAGCGTTTTCCAAACCAACGCTTGGTCAGTCACTAGGAAGGAACGATCTGGTCATTCGGTTCCTTAGAGGAGCTAAGAGGTTAAATCCTCCCAGACCTCCCTCAGTCCCCATATGGGACCTTTCTACGGTCTTGGAGGCCATGAAGGGTGCCCCATTTGAGCCTATCCAGTCAGTAGATATCAAACACTTGTCTTTCAAAACGGTGTTTCTTCTGGCTCTCGCTTCAGTGAAGCGCATAGGGGACTTACAAGCGCTCTCAGTGAGCGCGACGTGTATGGAGTTTGGGCCAAATGACTCGAAAGTCATACTCAAACCAAGGCACGGGTACGTCCCTAAATCCCTCAATACACCGTTCAGGGCCCAGGTAATTTCCCTGTCTGCCCTGCCGGTCTCTAACGAGGAGAAGGACGCCAGCTTCCTTTGCCCAGTCAGGGCGCTAAGGGCTTATGTGTCCCGCACGTCTGTTTTCAGACAGACGGAGCAGCTCTTTGTTTCACTCTACGGACGTTCTAAGGGACTCGCCGTTTCGAAACAGAGCCTATCCAGATGGATAGTCGATGCTATAGCGCTGGCTTACACCTCTAAGGGCTTGCAGTGCCCATTAGGTGTCAGAGCGCACTCCACGAGAGGCGTGGCCTCGTCGTGGGCTTGGTCTAGTGGGATTGCCTTGCAAGATATCTGTATGGCGGCAGGCTGGGCCTCCCCGTCTACATTTATAAGGTTTTATAACCTAGAGGTTCCCGCTCTGCAAGCTAAGCTGCTTTCAGTCTAAAAAACGGTACTGTCTGCCCCGAGTACGTCCGGCCCAGAATACCGAAATAGCGCGAGCAACGCTCGTTTAGATCGCGCAGCTCTATGGGCAATGTGTAAGACCCACTATATTCATCAGTCCAGGCCGGGGTCGCCCTGACTGAGTAAATACCATCACTATAACTGTTCTTATAGGATGCTGCATTACAGGAATGATGCTATTCTAGCCACTCTTCCTGGGCTCTCTGTGAGTCACTTATGATCATGTACTACATGAGCCCGGGCACCTGCCCTTGGGACTTTGGTGCTGGATCATAGCATGCACGGCGTTTTACACTGTTTCCCCTAGCGTAAGATATTACGCAGTACGAGAGTACCTCTCGTAAGAGAACGTACTCGGTTACTAACGTAACCTCGGTTCTCTCTAGAGAGGAAACGAGTACTGCGTATCTTGCCGTGCCTGCGCACGCTCCGGTTCGCTCCGGCGATGAAAAACCGGTAAGCTAGCCTTTCGATGCTATATTTATAGCCCCAGGCCACGCCCGTTTCGGCGGGACGTGACGTATGGGGCGCGAAGCGCCCCCATTGGTGATGACGTCACGATAGGGCCTTATCGATAGGCTGCTGCAGTTGCCGCAGGGCAGCCAATAGGCGCGCGAGCTGTCTCGCCTATGTCTGCATGCTGCCGCAACGCGTTTTACATTATTTCAAAATTAAGGATAATTTTTTGGCTTCAGTATCTCGCGGAAAAGAGATTTCCCCCTAGCGTAAGATATTACGCAGTACTCGTTTCCTCTCTAGAGAGAACCGAGGTTACGTTAGTAACCGAGTACGTTTTATTTACTTTGACATAAAATCATTTTTTACAGTGTAGTAAAACAAAATTCGTATGTATTTCCAAGACCAAAAATATATAGTGTCCTTTATCATCAATTATTTTGTCCAAAACCTTTCCATTGAATTTGTCCTTTAGAATAGTGACTCCTGCAGACCTATTAGACCCATGAGAAAACCAACTTTCCTTCCCCCATTGCTTTTTCCAAAATGTTTCATCCTCTGAGCAAGAATGACTCTCTTGAAGAAAGACAAAATCTGCCTTTGCCTCCTTACAAAATAAGAAAAACGCTTTTCTTTTTACAATATTTCGCAGACCCCTAGTGTTAACAGATACCAAAATTAAATCCAGAAAAAAAACCATATATATAAAACTATCACAATATTATCTCAAAGACGTCAACCCTATAAAATGACTCCTGTATTGAGTATGTATTTTACATTTGGACATAGCAAAATAATAACAATATAGTATATTGACAGTTTTGGAAAATTGTTCATCACATATTAACCGTATGAACAAAGTGTTAAGTAACATTTAGGACATTCATTACTAGCAAAGTGAACACAGTCTAAAATAACAATTAGAACATTGGTTTAGAACGAATTCTGCCAACTTGCATTTATATAGTTCTTTTATTCCCGAAAATCTCTTGTTAATCAGAGCGAATGAGATATGGGTTAAGAGAGCAAAAACATCATCATAAACGGCAGTTTGGGTTTAACTTTCAGACACATGGCGAATCTCCTTACCATCTATGTATCCTTTAACTCCCACAAAGTACGCCTTGCTCCCGTTCTTGCGTGCTCTTTCAATAATTGGCCACAGCGCAGCTCTCTTCTCCTTGTCTTCTTTAGTCAAGTCTTCCTCAAGACGTAGCTTTTTCTCACGTAGGAAATCGTTGTTTTTGGCGGCTCTCCAGATCTCATCTCTCACTGAGCGAAAAGTGAAGAGGATGATGACACCGCGGGTTTTGCCTTCCGCTCGTCTTCCCAGCCTGTGTGCGATGTCAATTCCCTCAGCTGCTCTGGCCCCCATTTCTGGTGTAATTTTCTGACAGATCTCTGCCACTCTCTGTTTGACGTTCTCATTATCTTACTCAGGTAATCCGTAAAGTCGCAGGCACCATCTTCGCTTGTAGCGTTCGGCATCAGTTACACGCTCTTTCAGTGACAATATCACCATCTGGTGCTTTTCACATTGCTTCTTAAGCGCAGCATTTTCTGATTTTATGTCGTTGATTTCTTCGTGTGCGGCTCTATCGTTTACAGTCTTCAAGATAGTCATCTGTAACTCGTACATTGATGGCTCTGTTTGCCCGCTGTTAAGTTTCTTGGGTGCTGGGCTATTTAGCGGGGTATCAGGAAGAGAGACAAGTTTCACTTCTTCCTCTTCTGCACATCCCTGGTAGTTATGGTCGCCAAGCGATGTGTGGACAACTTTCTTTTCTTTTGGAGAGGACTCTTTTCTCTTTAGTTCAGGCTTTTGTAGTTGGTGACTCATTTTCTCTTTTGCAGGTTTTGTTTGAGGCATTTGCTAGCTTGCAACTCACCGAGCAGTTTTTCTCTGAAGTTCTTTCTTTCGTGGTGAATCAAATTGACACAGTTTTAAAGTATGTCGGGTCTTTAGTTGGTATTTTGCTGAGTTGGTTTAGCAACTCAGGTTCAGGTTCTCTTAAGTGTTTGTTAAGGTTGGAGTCTGATTTTTATTAGGAGACGTCTAGTAAGTTTCCGCCATCACCGCCATCTTCCATTCGGATTCCTGAAATGAGCAAAATCTGCGCAGAACCCATCACCGGTGATCAGCGCGAGATGCATGCCGGTTAGAAATGTATGGCAGGCGGACGGGGACAAAAGTCTTTAAACGAAACGCGTGATTTTCGGCCGCGTCAACACGCACCGTTTGTCCGCGTTAACGCGACAACACGCACAGCAGTCAATGAAATTGCTGTATTTGAGACTATATTTGCATATGTGACGCGATGGTACGTTGGTATATACGTATACAAACATCAGACATCATGTTTATTCATGAACTATGTCGTAATGGTATACTGGTATGCACGTATGCAAACATCAGACGTTATATTTGTTCATGAGGGATAATGCATTGGTACGTTGTGAGTGATGTCAGTCTTATGTCATGATTTGTCATGCCCTTTTAAGTTGTTCGTTTAACGTTCTTTCTCATGGTAGAAACGTCAACAGCTTAAACGATGGCTCTTTTATTTTAGCAAACTGCCAAAAAAAACTTTTCAGACTGTGTGCAGCTGAACTAAGAAAAGCTTAAGATTCCACAGCGCTGATAAGCTTGAATGGCAGAAGAAAAAGACTGCAATTAAAAAACAAAACAAGAGAAAATTATTTTAATGTAAGCAATAAAAAACTGCACACATCAGCTGTGGAATAAAATAATTGAAATGCACGTTTAACTAGATTAAGGCATACCCCTGTCTTAATTTAAACCCTGTCCACCACCCCCAAGTGTTTCACAAAGTTATTTTTGCCACTGTAACTTATGGCTTATAAAAGAAAATTTTGTACATTTTAAAGATAAATGCATTAATCTGGTGCATCTTTTTATGTATAATGACCACTAGAAGGTGAAAAAAAAAAAACTTTTTACATTTACATTTATTCATTTAGCTGACGCTTTTATCCAAAGCGACTTACAATTGCTATATATGTCAGAGGTCGCACGACACTGGAGCAACTAGGGGTTAAGTGTCTTGCTCAGGGACACATTGGTGTCTCACAGTGGATTCGAACCTGGGTCTCTCACACCAAAGGCATGTGTCTTATCCATTGCGCCACCACCACCCTTTTTACAAGCATGTATTTATTTATTTTTAGCTATTTTAATAATCAGATAATTTGATTTTATTTACAGTTCATAGGGGGCCATATTAACAACATTGTGGTTGCATAACAATCATTTGCTTTCACACATTTTCACAACCAGAAAAATGTGTCTCTTTCGGGTTTTTCAAACATTGCATTATCGGCTTTTTTTGGGTTATCCTTCTTTTTATATTTTTAGACATTAATTAAAAAAATATGAGAAGCTGACGACGACGATAGAAAAACAAACATAGAAAGACATTTCATAACCTCATAACTTTCATAATCTTATAATTACACAGTGACATATGACTGACATGACAGTCTCATGCACGCACGCACACACACACACACACACACACACACACACATACGCACGCACACACACACACACAGAAGGTTTCCCAACAGCGCGACCCACGATTCACCTCATGTGCAAATAATGGAGAATATTAAGAGAAAAAATCGCAGATGGCCAACTTAAAACGCAGCGGGAAGAGTGATAGAAGAGAGGAGGACTGGGTTAAAACCTTAGGCTACACTGTGGATGCTATTCTTTTTCTCCACGATGCTCTGTAAAAGACTGCTCTAACTTTTCGTTTCATTGGACTTTATTTTCGTTTAACTGTTGGAAACTACGGATGCTTTTCGTTTGATTGGACTTTTATTTTCGTTTAACTGTTGGAAACTACTGGAAAAAAGAATGGCCATGTTCTGTCGTGCATTTTTGAGGTAAGATAACCTGCAAGTTTATTTAATTTAATTGGTTTAGATAGGCTATTGCTCCTTTCGTTTGCGAGCGCTGGTTCGAGCAGCCTGAGCCTGCCTCAGTATTTCAAAAAAAGTAGTTTTACTCACTGTGGTTTAATAAATAATCATTTGTTAAATTAACTGTCTGTGTGATATGCTTGAAGTGTTTTATAGCCTATCTATGGATTGTAGCCAAGTAAAGTAGCCTATTAGCGTTGATTTGAGAGGCTAAATTGATCAAACATGTTGTAGGCTATACTCGCTGTCGGTTCGGCTGCTTGGTCGTCATTTAAAGGTCCCATGACATGAAATTTTCACTTTCTGAGGTTTTTTAACATTAATATGAGTTCCCCTAGCCTGTATATGGTCCCCAAGTTTCTAGAAATTTTAATCGGTGTAAATCGAGCTTTTGTTATCTTTCTCTGCCTTTGAGAAAATGGAAGCTCAACCGGGCTGATCTTGAATCTCCTCCTTATGACGTTATAAGGAGAAATGTTACCTCCCCTTTCTCTGCTTTGCCCGCCCAGAGAATATTTTCCGCCCATGAGAAAATGAGCTAGGAAGTAGGAACGCGCACGCGCGATTTTAGTTTGTCCACGAGAGATATCATGGCTTTTGAGCGAGCGAAGCATAATAATTGCTCAATAATTGGATGTACAAATGAACACCGAAGGGTCAATACAGAGCTGGGCTTGCTGAACGTCTGAAACTAAAGTCTGGATCAGTACCAACTCTCTTTGGCTCAGCTACACACCTCGGACAAGTAAGTCAACTAATGATATATAAGTGTGTTGCTTTACTGTTTATGGTTACCTAGCTTGTTCACACGTAGAATGTGGCTGTAACATTAGCTATGCAGTTACTTGCGCTAATGTAAAGGTAGACAGCATCAAGTATGTGTGTGAATACACACACTGTAACGCGAGTGTTGTACACTTGTTATTTGGATAACCGTTTTCCTGTTGGTTATATGGCGCGTGCTATATCCGCATTTCAAGATCGCAGAGCTTGATGTAATTGTAATAAGATAAATTACAGACGTTACAGATCTCTCATGAAAAGGCAACAGTAGGTTAGCGTTAGCTACATGATAATAACTGTAAACCATCCGAATAAAGTACCGTATCCAGACCTATGATCCAGACATAATATTTTAAACTAACCATTCGGAAACGTCCTGCTGGAGCCGCTGAGTTGCAACTTCTTCATCTGTTGCTTTTCCATCTGGATCAGATTCTGGATCAAACTGAAATGCTTGAACGACTGCGTGTCTTCGTGCCATTGCAATATATCCAACGTAAACATGCATGGTACCGTTGCGCAAGATGGTCAAGGCCACACCCACCCTCCACCTTGCGCCGCCTTTCTCCTCCTCATTAGCATTTAAAGCTACAGACACTGAAACGGCCCGTCTGAAGGAAGCTCATTCTGGGACTGGCTTGTAGTGGCTATAATTCTGCACCGAGGCTGCATTTTTGGAAAGAGATTTCAGATACAGTACTAGGGACCACTAAGGCCTATATTAAAGCCTACAAAAAGTAGCATGTCATGGGACCTTTAAAAAAAAAAATGCTCCAAAACATTTGTCTAAATTAACATGATAAAGAAATGAAAAGAAACATAACTAACAAAACTGACCTATTTTAATGGCTGCAAATAGGGCAGGCTGCCGCTGTGTAATAATAATAATTTTTAAAAAAACGAACTCGAGTCGGACTCGGACTGATAATTCTGATGAGCTGTCGGACTTGTGCTTGAGCGTCTCGGGCCAGGGCCGGGCTCGTGCTTATTCTGATGCAGTCGAAATGCGCAGAACAGTTTGAGAATGGAATGGAACCCGGCCGTGAACCCGCTGCGGAATCGTGTCGGTGGAAAAGAGGTATCTAATCATGTGATTCCGTCTTGAGTTTTTGTCGACAGACTGAGGCGGCCCGAAATTTGACGGAGGCGGCCGCCTCATAATTCTCTATGCAGGAAAAACCCTGATTAAGCCTTTTCATTTGTCCTTCGATCGGTCATTCACTTGTCTGAGTAAAAACATTTGTTTGAACAGGAAAAAAATGAGATTTTTTTTGTGTGTGTTGTAAATATAATTACGTAATATAATATTACGAATCAGTATTCTCATCACTGTTCAGTCAGCTTTAACATATATGAATCGGTATATTTATGATATTTTAATCTTTATAAAGGGCATTTTCCGTAATCGTTTTAAATATAGGCCTATGCTTCATCTTTCATTAGAATAATAAGATGCTAAAGGGCTGTACCAATCAAATTAAACTGCATTAAATAATGTAATAAGATTATTTAAAATATTTTTCATTTTTCAGATTCATTCAAACGGCTGATTCATTCAGGGATGAGGCAGTTGTAAATTAATAGGAATTCATTTCATCTTTGACTCAACTGATTCGTTCAAAACACTGAATCATTCGGTAATGAAACACAGTTGAGTTTTCCTTTGAGATATGCTGTGGAACTATTTTCGCTGCTGAAATAGAACATTTATTGTATCTAACATTCAACTGACTTAATATTAATTACTTGTTTATTGAACTGTAACTGTAGCCTATCATATGTTATAAATATAAAAACACATTTTGAATGTTTCATTTGTTTCCAAATTAGGCTCGCAGAAACTTGTTATCGTCAGAAGCCTATATATTATATTATTATATTATATGATAGTATTCACTATCAGTCGCCACATACACTAAATGAATGCAGAATAGTAATTTTTTGTTAGTGACGTTTTAATCAGGCTATTTGTCCGGTCGGGAAGTAAAATTCTCTTTCACTTGCCCCTTCAAAAAAATCCACTTGGCCCGGACACGCGTAAATGTCGAGCATATTTTATATATTACATATTTTAAATATATATTACATATTTTAAATATAATGTACTAATTTCATTATAGCACCCATCAGCCTGCAGCATCCAAGATGATGTTTAGGCTACTGTAAAACACACAGAGACAGAACAGCACAAACAAACAAACTCATAGTCATAGCAGAACATTTCTCCATTCATATTTTGTTTCCATTTATGTTGATTTATAGAAAAGTGAACAGCACGAGTAAGATAGGATGCGCAATATATCGAGAGACATGGAAAGGTTGATTGAGACATGATTTTGACCACTTCATTAAGTTTTGTTCTGTAGAAAACCTTTCTTTAAAGTGAATTTCGTTTTGTATAAATTGAATCTTAATTTTAATCAATTTTTCATCAACCAATTGCCTGGATTTAAAAAATAGGAAGCCAATATAACAGACAATATAATCATGGAGGCGCCCGCGCGGTCACTTGCATTTTACGTTAACTGGAGCGCATCTCATCCTAACTTAACGAAACTCAGTGTATGCCTCACACAGACAAGAGAAATACATCAAATACACAAAGCTTGAAATGTCTTTAAACGAAATAATTCAAAACGAACAGAAAAGGGCTGCTCTCTGATTATGTAATCCATTATGTGCATTTCTCTCTATAGGCGCGTTCACGAATATGGCGATCAACTTCATCTTTGCAGTCGACACTGTCAGAAAACACTCGTTTATTAATAAAAATCAATACACGCGTCACCGGATTTATGCACATGTTGCTTGTTGCACGCACACATATTATGTTGAAATAACGAGATATTATGTTGAAATAACATTATTATTAATAATACATCTTTTAGAATATTTGCTTGAATGCTGAATGTTGCGCTTGTTCAATTTAATACAATTAAAACTTTAATTGTGATCATTAAAATAATTGAAAATTAAATATTTAGTGGCCAAGTTTCTCATTTATTAATAGTAGGCTATATATATATATATGTATGTGATTGCGCAGCTCCCCCCAATGATCTCAGCACATGCGTTAAAAATTCTCTGGCTCAATTTCTGGCTCAATTTGTGTTTAAAACAGTTACAGTTTATAGACTTTAAAAACGTTTATCACCACTTGTGATTCACAAAGTGGAAATTAATTTTAAGAAGTTTGTATATCCAGTTGGTTATTGGCTTTTACCGATAAAACAGACACTTTAGGCTACTCTTGTTCTGAGGACATAGTTTAACCTGCTGTCTTATTTTATTTTTATTTTTATTTGTTTACACAACAGCTCTGACAAAAAAATGAAAATAAAAGGTTTTGGGTTGAACACCAAATTACAAAAACATTATTATGTTAAAGTGAATAAAGTTCTCTCTCTCTCTCTCTCTCTCTCTCTCTCTCTCTCTCTCTCTCTCTCTCTCTCTCTCTCTCTCTCTCTCTCTCTCTCTCTCTCTCTCTCTCTCTCTCTCTCTCTCTCTCTCTCTCTCTCTCTCTCTCTCTCTCTCTCTGTGTGTGTGTTCAGTTATAAATATAGCCTATGCTGTGTAAGTTATATACTTTTGAAAATGATAAGCCAATAACTTAAACATTTAATAACCCATATAAATAAATTATATTGTATAATATGGAATATATAGCATTTACTTAATTTACAATGTAACATGAATTAATTTACTCTAGCAGTTAAGATATCAGTTAAAAAAAAAAGGCCACAATTAACTAAAGGATTAAAATGTGGGTAAATCTAAAAGTAAGTCTGCTTTAAAACATATTACAAGTTCGAACATGGTGCGCATCTATAATGTGCGCATTGAGAAACATGTCCAAATTGGTCATCTTAACATGGTAAAACTGTGCGTCTTTACACGTACTAAAGTAACGCGACCATAACTGACGCCTTAACACGACCAGAATGGGCGTGTCTACACGTACAAAAGAAACGCGTAAAAAATCGCGGACAAACAGTGCGTGTTGACGCGGTCAAAAATCACGCGTTTCGTTTAAAGACTTTTGGCCCCATAGAAATGTGTCCGAATGCGGTCCACCTTGCTCTGATGTCATGCTGACGTATGTCAAAAATCTCTCGAGAGCGCAAGGCGCGCGTGTCGGATTCTGCAGTCGAGCGCCGACTGCGCTGATCAAAAGCACGATGGGAAACGACTTGCTGACGACACAGCTTAATGCTCATTGGTTTAAACAACTGTGATGTATTGTTCTCTTTTAAAATGTTTGATTTTAAAACTCTAATATCATGTTTTATGTGTATATGTTATGTGTGAATATTCCCAAACTATATGACAGTGCGATCTCTTTGGGTTATGCAATTAAATTTTTATAAAAAAAATAATACATATGTCTGTATTAAAGAAAAAAAATATTTGGAATGGAATTAAATAACAAGTACTTTGGGTGTCTTGTTCATTTTATTTATTTGTATATAAAAGCAACAGAACTTGAATTACATCCAGTTTATTAGCAACACTGTGCACAAGCGTGAATCCCGCGGTATCCATTAGAGCCTGACCGATAAAGGATTTTTAAGGCCGATACCGATACAAATATTTGGTGATTTAAAAATCCGATATTCCGATATATCGGCCTATATATATATATATTATTTTTATTTTTTTTATCCAAAAACGCGTAACAAAACATGAACAGATTTCCCTAACATTAGTTATTTGTCGTTATTTAAGAGTCCTCAGCCTTACTAAAATAATATGATAATGTAGTTTAAAAATAAACTTGTTTGTTTTATTGTCACAACAGAACAGAATATATTAAAGTTCTGATAAATATAATGTATAAAAATACAAACTTAAGATATGAAACCTTTGAACAAAAAAAAGTAAACTATTATTATTAATATTGACAGTAATAAATCAATTATGTAATAGTGTGTGTGTGAAGAACTGATAAGATTGTAAATGTGTACCTTGAAATGCAATGCAAGTCGCTTTTGATAAAAGCGTCTGCCAAATGTCAATGTTATAAGCTACCTTATAATTACAATGTCAACTTGCTTATCCCTTTACCTGCACTCTTTTAATTCTATCCATCTATTCCATCAAGCTACAACAAACCATTTTCAATCATCATTTGCTGCCTGCCTTCTAAAATCTACTACTTAGTGATGCACTAAATGCATTATGTGACTCGTTAATGCTGCGGCTAAACGAAGTCAGCAACGCACACTTGGATTTCACACACGTGTAAAAGAAAAGCTAACTTTTATGCACAGGCTATGTTTGATACTTTTTCTCTATGTCTAAATGTTCACTCCTCGCGTGCCTAACTTACATTTTACAATGCAGAGACTGGAACTACAATGCTAGTTATAAATACAGTAATCATTACTTTATTTAGGCAGAATAAGTTCGTTTAAGTTCGTTGTGATTTCCAAGCTCATTAGCCGCGTTTCCACTGTCGGGCCAGTGCGAGCCAGGGCTTTAAACGGGCCGTGCCGGGCTAATAGCACCGGGCCTGCATTTCCACTGTCGGGCCAGAAGCTCCACAGCGCTTCACTAAAACACGCCCGTAACACGCCTCTCTCTGGAACAACGTCACACTAACCCATCATTTCACCAACAAATGGAAGTTTTATCAGAAAACTAATCAGAAATCACTGGAAACAGCCTTGAAAACAAACATGATAAAAAGCGGCCGTTTGCTGGCATTTTTGTTGTTTACTTGAATATTTAAAACCCAAGCATCGATGTTTTACCACAGGTTTACAATAAAAAGTGATACATTGATCATAATGAATTAATTTATGTCAAAATTGCATATTAGTCACTCAGAAATAAATTACCGTTAGGTCTAACTTTATTTCACAAAAGAAAGGACACACTTACTACTTCAGTCGCGTCTGTTACTGTTTATCTGGTAGTTACAGGACATATTTACATCACATTTAGAAAGAATGATAATTTCTACAAATATATGCCACCAAAAATACGACCTGAGGAGCTTTAGCACTCTCTCGACTCCCATACAGATATTTTCCGTCAGAGAAACAGAGGAAGCTCCCGAAAAAAAAGTTGCTTTATTTTATGATAGTCCGGTATAAAGAGACGAGACGTAGGCTACTGACAGATAAAATAAAAACATGACTGTTATAGCCTTTATGATTGGTCTGATTTCTTCAAGCGTTCACTATGTTTTTACACTATGCGTATCTTCAAGCGTTTACTATGTTTACTATGGTAATGGTTAGCGCGCATAGTCTTTTGCATCACAAACACAAGGCATTCAAACATGAACGCGAGTTAAATTATTTTAAAAGTCTTTAATGCTGACAGAATCATCCCGACTCAGGTGAACTCTGGACTCTGTTCGTAACCACTCCTCTAGCCCGAGCGATCTTCCTTGTATAGTGCCCTCTGGTGGACAAACTATGCAGCGCCAACACTCATAACATGGTTGAAGGGTGTTTCGTCCGCTTTTATTTTTTTTTTTAAATATTCATTTATTGGCCATTATAAATGCCGATACCGATAGTTTGAAAAATGCCTAATATCGGCCCGCCGATATATCGGTCGGGCTCTAGTATCCATCTTTGATCTCGCAGGTGTCAGATCCACTACGAGAAGAGAGATCTGTCCGGCTTGCCTGCGCTTTTTTCACTCCTCCTCTCACTGCAGCCGCCTACTCTCGCATACATTTCAGGCGAGGCAAGGCGCATCTCAAACAAGCCTACTGACACGATAGTAAAAGGTCGGAAGACCACAGTTTCACATGGAGCATTTGGAATTTTTTTCTCTTGAATTACCGCGGGGTGTGAATTGTACTAAAAAAACGTTGCCTTATCTTCTCTAAAAAGCGTGCCGCCCATTCAGCTGACATAAACCACAATTTCAGTAAACGAAAAAACCTATTCAGTGATGAAACAAATCTTGTGCGATGTCCTGTCCTAAACTGCCGAGATAATCACACAATGCCTGCCATAGGCTACACGTCTGCTAATGACATGTCCGATACGCATAATGACTCCTTTGAACCATTCACTTTAATGAAGGGTTAAAACAACTGATCTGTCCAACACTGAATTGGTGTATAATAAATAAATAAAAATCGGTAACACTTTACAATAATCTTCCATTTATTAAACTCTAGTTATACATTAGTTAACATACTATTAATAAAGAGGAGAGGAAGATCAAGGGAAAAGGAGAGATCTGAGAACTCTAATCATGTGTTTCTATAATGGAAAATTCTTAACTAGCGAGTTAGAGTAAGTGTTTCGTCAGCAGATCTTCACTGTGACTGAGTGTGAAGCTGCTGAAGTCTCACTGGCTTCAATCAAAGCAGCATCTGTCTAACATTTACAATTTAGGAGTTACAAACTTAGTCTATATGGAGATATCACTTATCTCTCCTTATATCTTTTATATCGATTACTCTCAATCATGTAATACTTTGCGCAGTAACTTACTAGCCTGGTAATACCAGACTCTGCTACTTCACTTTGCTTCGTAGACAGAGTCTGGAATGGCATAATAGAGAAGTGTTTTCTCTCTCGCGGGGGGGCGCTCGTCTGAAGTTTAAAATCATTGGTTACCCGTAAGCCAATCACATAACGTTTGGTTATGGCGTGTGTTATGCGCATGCTCAGCCGCATCTAACTTCCACTGTAAACGCATGTATGATGCAAAAACTAAACCATCGAGCGAAATACCGGAGTGAACATGGCTGTGAATGACTTTTGCAGATTATGTGAAGTAAATCTACGCATCCACGGTACAATCAGCGTCTACGTCACGGCTCTCAGCCCGCCCTCTGTTCGTTGATTGGCCGGCTGTTTTCAGGCCGGTGGAAAACTGAAAGATAGGCTGCTATCTCAGACTGACTACAGGAGCGAAATGAAATTAGCGGAAGTAGGAAGTCTGACGTAGTCAGGCTAGTAACTTACATCATTAGAACTAAAAAATCTGTCACATTCGTGTTCATGAATTAGCCTATATATATATATATATATATATATATATATATATATATATATATATATATATATATATATATATATATATATATATATATCAGAATCAGAAAGAGCTTTATTGCCAAGTGTGCTTGCACCCACAAGGAATTTTTCTTGGTACTGAAGCTTCCAGTGCACAAATACAAATACAACAAGAAACATAGTAATACAAATTCTAAGAATAAAATATATAAAAAAGATTTTTAAAAAAATAGTATAAAAAGTAAAAAAAAGGGGTCACAGTTGGGTTTAGTCTGAATAAACATTTACAGATTATGAACATATTTACAGTATTTTGAGAAGTATGAATAATATAAATATAAATATCACCTGAGTTAGAGAATATTACACTAGACAGTGGGAGTCTAGTGCATGTTACAGATTATGAACATATTTACAGTATTTTGAGTAGTATGAATAATATAAATATAAATATCACCTGAGTTAGAGAATATTGCACTAGACAGTGGGAGTATTGCACTTGCAGGCATATGCCTTGGGGGGCATGTTAAGTGTTCAGAAGGGAAATGGCCTGTGGAAAGAAACTGTTCCTGTGCCTGGATGTTCTTGTGGCCAGTGATCTGTGTCGCCGTCCTGACGGTAACAGTTCAAACAGGGGGTGTCCAGGGTGGGTGGAGTCTGTGATGATTTTACCTGCTCTCTTCCTCACTCTGGAGGAGTACAGGTCCTGGAGGGTTGGCAGGGGGGCACCAATAATCCTCTCTGCTGTCCGGACTGTCCGTTGTAGTCTCCTGATGTCCGATTTGGTAGCTGAACCAAACCAGACAGTGATGGAAGTGCTTAAAACAGACTCAATGACGGCTGAGTAGAACTGGATCAGCAGCTCCTGTGGCAGATTGAACTTCTTCAGCTGGCGAAGGAAGTACAGTCTCTGCTGGGCCTTTTTCACAATGGAGTCAATGTGATTTGCCCACTTCAGGTCCTGAGAGATGGTAGAGCCCAGGAACCTGAATGACTCCACTGCTTCCACAGTGCTGTTCATGATGGTGAGAGGGGGGAGTGCTGGGGATTTTCTCCTGAAATCCACAATCATCTCCACTGTTTTGAGCGTGTTCAGCTCAAGGTTGTTATAGCTGCACCAGACAGCCAGCTGTTCAACCCCCAGTCTGTAAGCAGACTCGTCACCATTTTGGATGAGACCGATGACGGTGGTGTCGTCTGCAAATTTCAGGAGCTTGACAGAGGGGTCTTTAGAAGTGCAGTCATTAGTGTACAGGGAGAAGAGCAGTGGGGAGAGAACGCACCCTTGGGGGGCGCCAGTGCTGATGGTGAGGGTCCTGGATGTGAGCTTCCCCAGTCTCACTCGCTGCTGCCGGTCTGTCAGGAAGCTGGAGATCCACTGACAGATTGAGGATGGCATGGAGAGCTGAGTCAGTTTGGCTGTGAGAAGATCAGGGATGATGGTATTGAAGGCCGAACTGAAGTCCACAAATAAGATCCGTGCATAAGTTCCAGGTCTGTCAAGATGTTGCAGGATATAGTGCAGTCCCATGTTGACTGCATCATCCACAGACCTGTTTGCTCTGTAAGCAAACTGAAAGGGATCCAGAAGGGGTCCAGTGATGTCCTTCAGATAGGCCAACACCAGTCTTTCAAACGACTTCATGACCACAGACGTGAGAGCGACAGGTCTGTAGTCATTAAGTCCAGTGATTTTAGGTTTTTTGGGAACCGGAATGATAGTGGAGCGTTTGAAGCAGCAGGGAACTTCACACTGCTCCAATGATCTGTTGAAGATCTGCGTGAAGACTGGGGCCAGTTGGTCAGCGCAGGCTTTTAGACTAGCAGATGAGATGCCGTCTGGGCCTGAAGCTTTCCTAGTCTTCTGTTTTTTGAAGACTCGGCTCACGTCCTCCACACAGACCTTAAGCTCAGGTTGGATGGCAGAAGGGGGGAGGAGAGGGGTTGCAGGAGGTGATGGTGGATGTGTGAAGTGCACATCAGAGCGGGTGTGAGGTGTGAGTCTGGGCTTCTCAAACCTGCAATAGAATGCATTGAGAGTGTCAGCCAGTTGTTGATTCTCCACAGATCGGGGGGATGGTGATTTGTAGTTGGTGATGTTCCTCAGGCCTCTCCAGACTGATGCCGGGTCGTTGGCTGAAAACTGTTTTTCAGCTTTTCAGAGTAGCTTCTTTTAGCAACTCTGATCTCCTTTGTCAGTCTGTTTCTGGCCTGGTTATACAAGATTTTATCCCCACTTCTGTAAGCATCCTCTTTGGTATGACGAAGCTGTTTGAGTTTCCCAGTAAACCATGGTTTATCATTAGTGAATGATAAGAATGTCCTGGTAGGAATGCATGTATCCTCACAGAAACTGATATATGATGTTACAGTATCTGTGAGCTCATCCAGATCGGTGGCTGCAGCTTCAAAAACAGTCCAATCAGTGCAATCAAAGCAGGCCTGTAGATCCTGCTCTGCTTCGTTGGTCCATCTTTTTACAGTCCTTATTACAGGTTTAGCTGATTTCAGTTTCTGCCTGTAGGTCGGTATAAGATGAACCAAACAATGATCAGAGAGCCCCAAAGCTGCCCGCGGGACGGAGTGATACGCATTCTTTCTCGTGGTGTAACAGTGGTCCAATATATTACTGTCTCTGGTAGGACATGTAATATGCTGTCTGTATTTTGGCAGTTCACGGGAGAGATTTGCTTTGTTAAAATCCCCAAGAATGATTAAAAGAGAGTCTGGGTACCTTTGTTCCATTTCAGCTATATGTTCAGCCAGCTGTTGTATCGCCGCGCTCACACACGCGTCTGGAGGAATGTAAACATTCGCGAGAATGAATGAGGAAAACTCCCGCGGCGAGTAGAAAGGTTTACAGTTTATGAAATGTGCCTCTAAATTAGGAGAGCACATCTTCTTCAGTGTTGTTACATCTGAACACCAACTTTCGTTAATGTAGAAACACAATCCACCACCTCTCGTTTTCCCCGTTAGTTCCGCGATGCGATCTGCTCGGAACAGCTGAAAGCCCGGCAGATGTAGTGCGTTGTCCGGTATGGCTTCACTCAGCCAGGTTTCAGTGAAGCACAGAGCAGCGGAGTTTAAAAAATCCTTGGTAGTGCGGGTGAGGAGAAGAAGTTCGTCCATTTTGTTAGGAAGAGATCGGAGATTCGCAAGGTGAATACTGGGGAGTGCAGTGCGGAGGCCGCGCTCGCGGAGTTTAGCCAGCGCGCTTCCCGCGTTTGCGTCTGACCGCGCGTTTGAACAACACCGCTGCCCCTCCGACGAGAATGTCCAGTAAAACGTCTGAGTAATCAAAATCTGTAAAAACACTCTGGTGTGTGTGTTTCCTAATGTCCAGTAGTTCGTCTTTGGTGAAACTGATAGGAAAAGAATGACTAAACGCAGAACAAACCAACAAAAATAACACAACAACTGGAGAGCTCCACACCGAGGCAGCCATCCGCGGCGCCATCTTGGACTTATATATATATAAACATCAACAGATTCTAGTCTCTTGAGTTTGTATCACAACACTGTTATTTTTTTTTTATAGCCTAGGATTTTTCCAGGTTAATAATTGCATTTCTTTCACAGTATTTTCACAGTAAGACTTCTCATGTATCTGCTGCACTCTGCTGTAACATTTCACAATTACACTACATATATATATATATACAATACATTTAAAAAAATACAGTAAAATCAGTAATAAAGTGAAATATTATTACAATTTGAAATAAGTGTTTTCTTTTTGAATATATTGTAAAATGTAATTTGTTCCTTTGAACAAATGTAAATGATGTGTTTTCAGCATAATTACTCTCTTCAGTGAGTCACATGATCATTGACTCCACATGACAGTCTTCAGTGTCACATGATCCTTCAGAAATCATTCTAATATGAACATTTGATGCTCAAGAAACATTTATTATTATTATCAATGTTGGGGGGCACAACGAGGGACACAGTCGAATGCCTTCTCCAAATCCATAAAGCACATGTGGATTGGTTTGGCAAACTCCCATGAACACTCCAGGTACCCTGGAGAGGGTATAGAGCTGGTCCAGTGTTCCACGACCGGGACGAAAACCACACAGTTCCTCCTGAATCCAGGGTTCGACTATCGGCCAAATTCTCCTCTCCAGTACCCTGGAATAGACTTTCACGAGGAGGCTGAGAAGTGTGATCCCCCTGTAGTTGGAACACACCCTTCGGTTCCCTTTCTTGAAAAGAGGGACAACCACCCCGGTCTGCCAGTCCAGAGGTACTGTCCCCGACCGCCATGTGATGCTGCAGAGGCGTGTCAGCCAAGACAGCCCCACAACATCCAGAGACTTGAGGTACCCAGGGCGGATCTCGTCCACCCCCGGTGCCTTGCCAACAAGGAGCTTCTTACAGTTTTTTTTACAATCGCGCTATGACAATTTTTTTCAATACTTTTAACAAATTTCCTAAACTCTTAACGCACCAACACACCTACAACACACAATTGGCAAAACAGTTCATTTCATGCTCAAAAGCACACATTGTAAACTAAACTCCAACACTAATTTTCAAAATACAATAATACACTAGCAACAATACACTATGTCTACCAAAACACTGCAAACATGTCTCAAAATCAAATAATTTTTCAAAACACTAACATACGTTCTCGTCCAACAGGAAGATTTAGTCAATCATAGCACAATGTCATAAAAACACTAACATCAGATGGAATTACAGAAACTGCATTATTTTATATGTGTCAGGTATGCCCTTATATATTGTATTGATCATAGATTGTGTTTTGCACTGCAGTTTCTTTTTAAGTCTCTCTACATTTTAGTTTTGTTGGGTTTAGGTCTTTTGCTGCAGAAATTCAATAAAAAAGACCCATCTCAGAGTGCTTTACAGAATGTACGGTTACTGTAATGAAAAAACGAAGACAGAGACAGAATTGCTGCAATAAAGACTTTATTTGCAAAAGGACATTACTGCAAGATAACAAAATATGCAATATAGATGCCATTTATTATGTGAAAATAAAAAATATACGAACAGAAAAAGCACCAGAAGAAAAAAGAAAAAAAAGAGTCATCTTCTAATCTGCCCGGTCTTCTGCATTTGGCCACATGTATTGCCACATAATTTTGCATAATTCAATCAGCTGTTTCTCAGTAGCAATGGAATAAAATACAGGGGATATATTTGTGTTTCAATTCACAATATAAGCAGCTGTTTACCTTGACTTTAGCCTGTAAGGTTAGGTTTAGAACACGGTGTTATCTGTTCTGACATACAGTGTTAAAGCATTGGTAAATTTGGCAGTAAAAATCCATTGTTTTGGTCTTGTTTGAGCTTGTGTGTAAAAGAAGTTCAAGCATTTTAAATTTGTGTTAATTGTATGCATTTTGTGTTAAAGCAACAAGAAATGTGTTAATAGTATAGCTTACACAGACGGATGTAGTGCTAACTGTGTTAAGAGTTTTGGAAAATTGTTAAAAGAATTGAAAAATCTGTCATAGCAATCGTAAAAAAACTGTGACTTCAGCTTGGGTGATGGACGAGTCCCCCTCGGAGGGGTGTGTGTCGGATGTATCGGTCAGATTGAAGAGATCTTCAGAGTATTCCTTCCACCGTCCGACGATATCCCTAGATGAGGTCAACAGCTTCCCCCTCCTGAGGCGCCGGACGATTTGCCAGAATCTCTCCGAGGCCAACCGATAGTCCTTTTCCATGGCCTCACCGAACTCCTCACAGGCCTGATTTTTTGCCTCCACGACCACCCGGGCTGCAGTCCGCTTGGCCTGCCGGTACCCGTCAGCTGCCTCAGGAGTCCCACAAGCCATCCAGGCCTGATAAGACTCCTTCAGCTTGACGGCATCCCTTACTTTCGGTGTCCACCACCGGGTTCGGGGATTGCAGCCTCGGGCGACGCCTCGGTCCTTGATAGATTGTGTCTCATGGGCTTCTGAACCGCTCTTAGTCTGACCCGTCACCTTGACCTGTTTGCCTTGGGAGACCCTACCAGGGGCATATAGGCCCCCGGACAACTTAACTCCTAGGATCATCCGGGTACTCAAACCCCTCCACCAAGATAAGGGGGCACTTCAAGGAGGAGTGTAAGAAAATGTTGTACATTTTAAAGTTAAATTCCAACCTGGTCTCATGGGAAAGAGTGACATTTACAAAAAAAAAAAAATTCCTTTTACAAAGAAGAAACCGCACTGCATTGAGTACATTAACAAATAAAAAATAATTTAATAATTAATTAAACATTTAAAAAATCAATGAAAAGTTGAAATCACTGCTAAAGAGTGACATTGTTTATTCTTATAGCAGTTTGTGACGTCACGAAATATAAACTATTGATTCGTGTTCTTGAACACAAATTTCCCATTTTTTTCCTGTCACTCAGCACGACTTTCGATCTACTGTAGCTATTTCAATAGGAAGTAAGCTATATTTTGTGTCTGCACCACGTTTTTCTTTTTGCCACTCGGGAACATTGTTTGGTTTTTTTCCCTCATTTGTCATTATTATTATTTTTTACTTTAAGCGCTACATTACTCAACATTTAATCAGAGATTTTTTTGTCATTGTTTTTATTGATTTATTCTGTAGGCTTCTCATCGTCAGTGATTCATTCCAGTCAAAATATAGTTAATATATTCTACCCGTTAATTAACGAGACTGCAGAGTTGTGCTACGGCTATTGCTTCTAAAAGTTGCTGTTTATTTTTTGAGAAATACCGTTTTTCTATCGGTTTGGTGTGTCAAACCTAACAGTAATCTGCAGAACCCATGAGCCTTATCGACCGTTATGACCATCAGTTTTAATTGTTTCTCCTTCGATTGTGAGAACGGGGATTTGTTTTGGATAGTAATTTAATTAAAATAAATGTAATGCATTTAATTTAATTTAATTAATTAGTGGATGCCAGCATTACCCGTGATCCTAAGCATCCGTTGCTATGGAGACGTACCCAGTCCGCTTTGGGATTGGGTGATTTCTTTAGTGATTTCATTTCTCATTGCGCTCTGCCAGATAAGTTACGAGGTTCATAATAAGTAATGATCACGTTTTGCTTAAATATTATAATTGATGCATTTCTTTGTCATTAGACTCATGATGTGTCAATAATAACAATATAACTTGGCCTAACGTTACTGCATAAATCTGGAATGAGAAACCCCAGACAAATGTCACGCGCCTTTTAACAGTCATACAGGAAATAGGAAAAACATGACTTTACATGTGCTTGCAACTCTGCTGCTGTTGCTGTTTTATCAGTCAGTGGTTAGATCAGCGTAGCAGACAATAAACGGGACAAGGGACGTCGCGTATGGGACAAATCAATTAGGCCCAATATACAGACGTCCCGGCTAATAGGTGACACGTGACAGTTGGCATTGGCAAGTGGCTAGGTTAGCCAGTAGTACTAACCCCCTTTATAGTAACAACCTAGTTTAAGGAATTCTAACGTTACAATTGTGCCTCTTGTTACTGGATCTCATGTTCCAAAAACAAGTTGTATTAAGGCTTTAATGTCATTTTTTACTTCATTTTAGAGATGCCAGGAAGTTCAAAGAAAATGTGCCCAGGGTGCAACACCCTAATAAGTGTTGCATACAAGGCTTGCCCGCTTTGCAAACAACTGCAGCCATATAAAGCAAAAGTTGCAGCGAAGAGATGCAACTTTCAAAATAAAAAAAATGAATGGAAGGAGTCAGTCAAGAAAAACAACAACAGGACAGTTGTTCTCAATAGCAGCCATGTGTTGGTAAGGTTAGGTCAAAGTTCAGAATTCTAATAGGAATTTATGAAGTTAAGTCAATTAACACAGTAAAGTTTAGCAGTCAATAGCCATGTTTCCATGTAATTGTCAAGCGAACTTTTGAAATGTTTCGAAAAAGTATAAAATATCAATCAGGTATATTTCTATCAACTGGGTTGGAGGGAATTAATTAAGATCCCGCGAGGGGATCCTCCCACACTGAAGCTGTCCCTAACCAGCCCCGTTTCCCACCAGCTTTGGCCTGCAAACAACCCACCCCTTAGGAGATGGGACCTCGGCACTATGGGGGCCGTTACCGGAGAAAGACTCAGGGTCCCGAGCAACACCGCCCAAGTGGTTTCCCATACACCACATTTCCCACGCCGCATGTCAGATGGGGATTTAGTGCTGGGCTCTTCGCTCGCTGCTACTGAGGGTTTCCTGGTTAGTTTCTTTTCCCCCGCTTAGTAATGTGCCTGACTGCGTAAACAGCTAATCATTGATGTGACTTAAATGTTCTTTATGTCAGAACTTGGGCAAAGCTGTTACCATGTTCCATTCAGCACATTAACTCTTTTTTGAAAAAGACAAAAACCACCTCAAGCGACCGTAAAATGTTTTTGCTAAATTGAGGACGTTTTTTCCCCAAATTTTGATGGAAACATGGCTGGTGAAACATGTAGTAGTAATGAATTCCTTGATATGAGTTGTACATTTAATATGACCATTAAACAGTTGTCATGAAATTAATATTTAAATTAAATTATTGTATTCGGTGCATGTTTTTTTTTATTTAATAATGTTTTTATTTCAGCTTGACAAACTTGCTGCCCTTGATTTATTAATTTTTTCCCCATACTACTTTTGGGGAAGAAGTGCAAAGGAAGCTTGGTGGCCGATGTCATCCTAGGAGGGGATTATATTTTGGATCCTGATTTGCTTCAGAGGGTTAAACATATGTATGAAGCTGTGCTAAAGAGTAAGTCTTTTTTTACAAATATGAAGCTCTGGATTAATCTGAAAACACTGGTAACCCTAAGGAACCCAAAGCAATGTGAACCCACAAGTATCATTATCTTTATTTTTCTATTGATGCAAAGTATGAGCATTACTTTCAGCCATAATAGGATAAAGCAGCATGTGATCACCCAATTGTTTTCTTTAGCAGTTAAGCCAAGTCAAAATGCTAGATAAAAAGTAGGCAGAAAATCTAGAATGCTCTGATCAGACATTAAGAGACAGCATTACCTTGACTAGGAACTCGATGACTATATTTGTTGATATAGACTGTAGATAATTAATTTTACTTTTTAATCATAGCATAACACACCTGTAATGTACAAATCAATCTTATTATATATACTAGCCTGTTATCATCACTCGCCCGCAGGTCCTCTTCCTTGTGGTTCAATAATTAGTCATAGGCTATATGGAATAAAGGGGCACTGAGATTAAGGCAAACCGTTTAATTTTTCTTGTGTGTGATGTTTGTCTTGTCTGCAAGTTCATTTTCAAAGACAGAAGAAGGCCACAAGTAGCACAGAAACTACAGCACCTCCAGAAGCCACTGAGACCAACGGCACTCCAGAAGCTACTGCCACTGAGACCACAGGCTCATCAAAAGCCACAAGACCCTGGGGCCAGAAAGCAAAAAAAAGACAAAGTGAAGTATATTTCCTTATTAGTCAGTAATGTTTTATTAGAACTGTGTTAATAAGTATGTTATCACAGAACTATGTTTTTTTAATATAGTACCAGTCAAAAGTTTGAACCCACCTACCCATCCAAGAGAATGGGAAAGCGTGTCCAAACTTTTGACCGATACTGTATATTCTAAATTAGTCATTTAGACTAGTAAATTAGTAAACTTACTGTATTTAAATATTATGCAGTTCTGGCAGGTCACATTAGTCAAGCTCGCATCAGCTGATCCACGTCTACCTATAGGAATACGACGCCTATATACAGTAACGTCTATTACTGTATACATGTATAAGCTCCTTCAGTATTATCAGCAGCTATCGCGTTTCTCAGGAGCCAATTACCCTCCTCCATCCCCAGCTCCACCTCTCGTCAGTCATTATAGCATTCTGATTACCCCTGAATCAGACTTAAATTCTCTTAATTATATTGTACATTCAAATGAATTAATGATATCTGCAATACTTTTATGTCTGCTCTTATGATTCTATGCTAGGCTGCATGGATGCGCTGGGAGTTCTTGCCCAGAACAGAACCATACCACCAATCCAAACTATATGCTAACTGTCAATCATATTTGACGATAGTGGTCTTGACAGAAATAGTGTTTAATAAAATGTGGTATCTTGTATGTTTTTTATACAGATCCAGTCCAACAGAGGGTAGCCAGCAAGATGAAGCAAAAAAAAAAAGTGTTAAGTACTCTATTTACATTTTCTCTATTTAAAATGATACGATGTATCAACTACACATTGATTCTGCCGTCACAGTTAGGTATTGTCTATACTGGTATATTGGTATACTTATTTCAATGTTATATTGACTGTCTTTCAGATGAGTGTCCAGAATGCTGTAGGAGAGTGAGGCAAAACAACTTTGACTACTCCAAGGTTTTGAAAAGAAGAGTGAGAGAGGTTTGTCTTTCTAAAGCCTTTTCAACTGTCTTGCTTTATATCAATGTACTTGCATTCACTCATTATTAATATTTAAATCCTTTTTGATTCTACAATGAATAAGGCCCTGTGTCCACAAAAGCGTTTTTTCACGCGACTGGCATATTTTTCCAATAGTTTTCAGTGGGAGCGCCGCTGAGTGTCTTTTTCACGCTGATGCACTGAGCATTCGTCGTTTTTTACCGGTCGCAAAGAGTTGAAGAATGTTCAACTTTGGGTAAAATGCAGCGCTCATCACTGTCACTTTTTACCCAGCTGTCCAATCACAGTGGAGGAGGGGCGGGACTATCTTGAAAATACATTCGCCAAAGAGGGACATACCTGGAAATTCAAGCTTCGCCTTTTGCGTTTTACACTCAGTGACACTTTACCGGTCGCAAAGAGTTGAAGAATGTTCAACTTTGGGTAAAATGCAGCGCTCATCACTGTCACTTTTTACCCAGCCGTCCAATCACAGTGGAGGAGGGGCGGGACTAATAACACACAACCGCCACACTCTGCTCGTACAAAGTAAACAGATGACAACAACAAGCATAATAATTAAACAAAATAATTTTAAACTAGAGCCAGAGCAAATACTTTATAATCTATCGACATTTTTATATAGAAACAACACAGAAACAAACAATCTGTGAAATGAGATACTAGTAACACTTTCGCGAATATTCCGTATAATAACAAGAAGCAAAGCATCTCTACTGGAAAAAAAAAAGCCAAACGCTGCCAAAACGCTCTCAAGCACTCACAGCTAGGCGTTATCAGCTGGCTAAAAACGGTTTGGTGGACACACAGCCTTAGCCTGACTACGTCAGACTTCGTACTTCCGCTCAATTTCAGTTCGCTTCTGTACTCAGTCTGAGATAGCGACCGTTTTCCCTGTTTTCCTCCGGCCTCAAAACAATCAACGAACAGAGGGCGGGCTGAGAGCCGTGACGTAGACGCTGATTGTACCGTGGATGCGTAGATTTACTTCACATAATCTGCAAAAGTCGTTCACAGCCATGTTCACTCCGGTATTTCGCTCGATGGTTTTGTTTTCGCATCATACATGTGTTTGCAACACGGTCTCACCCCTATTCGTCACATACTGCCGTTTGGTCATTTTCCCCTCACGTCCAAAGGCCGACGTTGAGGGTACCCCCTATTCGTCGCTTGACAACGGAGAGGGTCGTCCGATAGATTTGAGTGCAAATCCCTCATCTTTGAATTTTGACGAAATGGGGTTACCCATCCAGCGGTTTGCCTGCGCTGGAAAGTATGGTTTTAGGCGACTGATTTTATGCTGCAAATGTGTATTTTGCAGTAGCGTGCGGCGCATATACTGTTACAATCATTGGCGCGGTGACCATACATTTTCGTAGGGCAGAAACCCTTGTCTGAATCGGTATAACGACTTTTCCTTTCTCTTTTTTATATAATTTTGGGTTACATTAAAATTACATAATTACAGGACTTTATATTTGCTGTATGCTTAACACGTGCCTTAAAGGTGGGATATTTTATAATTGTAGATCACATAGTTTGATCATTTCCCCCTCACGTCCATAAGCCGACGTTGAGGGTAGCTACCCCCATTCGTCGCTTGACAACGGAGAGGGTCGTCCGATATTTGAATGCAAATCCCTCATCTTTGGATTTTGACGAAATGGGGGTTATCCATCCAGCTGGAAAGTATGGTTTCAGGCGATTAATTATGCTGCAAATGTGCATTTTACAGTAGCGTGCGGCGCATATACTGTTACAATCATTGGCGCGGTGACCATACATTTTCGTAGGGCAGAAACCCTTGACTAAATCGGTATCACGACTTTTTTCTCTCTCTCTCTTTTTTTTTTTTTTATATATAATTTTGGCCTACATTAAAACGACATAATTGCAGGACTGCATATTTGCTGTAGGCTTAAAACATGCCTTAATTTAGGTGGGATATTTTGCCGATGGTATTTCAATTTGCAATTGCTTATACTATAGTGAGCCTACAACTTTGCTTTTTTTTTGCGTCAAAAAAAATTAATAAACAATATTCGCCTACTTTTATAGAACTTTCATCTCAATACTGATTATGATGTTGTAATAAATTAAATAGCCTACTGCAGAAATGTTTATATTGCTTAATATGGACATATCCTTTGGCAAAGTGATGGATGCATTCTGGGAAGTGGTGTGTTTAAATGTAATGGCTACATATACCCGTGTTTCCTTCACTTAGACATTTATGCTGACCCTTTAAAATTATATTAAAAAATATTATAAAAAAATATTAAGACTGTACTTTTTAATTATGATTGATATTTTGGCGCAATTTTGTGCAACACGTCACTGTGTGCGACCATCGCAGAAACCATTGCCCAGCGCGATTCCACCACGGTAAGTCGCTTACAACAGTCTCATAAGAAAGAGAAATGAATAAGCATTTATACGTCCAAAAGTAATACAATTACGAGTTTATAAAAAAAAAGAACATGTTGTAGGCCTATATATATATCAGGGTACCGTCGTCGGTGTATGAATGAATGAATGAATGGGTGAATGTGAGGCAATCTGTAAAGCGCTTTGGTGGCAATGAGTCTGTTGCAAGCGCCTATATAGTCCATTTTGTGTGGAAATAAACTCATAATTTTATTTTGGACGTGTAAATGCTTATTGAGGGATTATTGGGGATATATATATATATATATATATATATATATATATATATATATAGTTTAAGTCTGGCAAGGCAAAGTTTATACAAGTATCCTGATCATGTTATTCCTGTTTGTTTATCCAAACACAAGGATGTGTTCAAAATATCATGAACCCTAAAGCTCACACAAAAACTTATTTTTAAAGCCATTCATTTTTTATGATATTGTGATTGCATGAATGAACAAGAGCACCATTTACTTAACTTCTTAGCCTAGTAGTTATTCATATTGTAATATGTAGTTTGGTGATCTATTCTTTTTTGATTTGTTCTTCTCTTTCTCTGCAGGTTCCTTAATCCCTGTCCTTTAAAAAAAAAAACATCACCTCATTACATCGGAAAAAAAAGCACTTTTAAGAGCCACATTTGTCTTGTATCTTGTTACTCTCTCTACTGTTGTATTGTGTTCTCTCTCTCTTGCTGTCTTACTGACCATGTCTGATCCTGAGATGGACCGTCTCCTGAATGAGATGAGTGACCTTGTTGATCAGGCTGAACATCAAGCTCACCTCCAACAGCTCATTGGCATGCACCAGGAAGCAGAACCATCCACCAGTCAGCCTTCCACCAGTAATCCGTCCACCAGCCGGCCATCAAACAGCAAGCAAGATGTTAGGTGGATTAAGAGGGACAGTGAGGGAAACATTATTTACGGCAGGCCCAGATCATCCCGGAAACAAGCAGGTAAGATTTTTTCTACATTAATGTTTATTAAAATGTAGACTCCAGATCTAGTTTTGTATCTTGGAAAGGTATACCACATAATCACAAGTCATGGGTCTGAATTAGAATATATCTGAGGTTATTATTACGTACCTGTGCCTAGCATCAGGTAAAGTTTGTGTCATTGAGTGTAAAAAGCAACAGCTTTTTTGCTACAGCAGGTCCCAGTCACAGCCAGAGTCGAAAGACTGGTGTCTCTCATGTCAGGGCTCCGGAAACCAGTGCGGAAATGACCATTGACTTTCCTTCCGTTTCTGCAGGTGTGTTATTTATTTTGACTTCACTGGTTCAAAACAGTATGTTCATTTATTATAAAATCGCCATTGTTCAATGCTACTGTTTTTAAATATTGTGCATTGTTTTAACAGAGTCCTTCCTTCAAGAGCTTAAACGCTCACTGGGTGAGGACATACATGAAGATGAAATGGCACTTCAAGCCTCAGCAGACTGGTCGACTCGAAAGAGCCTCATATCAGGGTGGTGGGAGAAAGAGAGACCCCGACTGGTCAACACCATGGTGGCTCGACAACATGCGGCAACTCGGATCTGCCAACATTGTGGAAATGGTCCAGCCGTTATCCGTTGTTGTGACTGCCGACCACACCCATTCCTCTGTGGCCAGTGTGATGTCAGGGTCCACCAAGGTCAAGTGTTCCACAACAGGGATTCGATGACACTTGCATTTTTTCATCCATTGCCTCCCACAACTTGTGTTGTGGAGAGGGTTCTAACCCAGTGTGGTAAGTTGTAGTTTTTAAGTCACATTCTTAGACTTGACTGAAAAACGAAATGCTGTTTTCTGATAGGTCGATGAAGCCGTCAAGTGCATCTTGTTTAAAATAGTTTCCAGTAAACAAATGTTATTGTTTAATTCTCATCCATGTGTTTTTTTGTTTGTTTTTAAGAGCGTCTTGTTCCTTTGGAGATGCCAGAGACAATATGCGGTTGTCTACAAGTATCGTCCAGTGTCATCGCAGGACAGTCCATAGTTGTGGTTACAATGAATGGTAAGAAGAACTTTATGGGTTTGGGTGGGGGTCACTTCTGTAGAATTTTCTTTTTGATTTTCTCTGATTTTCTTTATCATGGATGGAAATCCAGAGGTGTCAATAGGTTGTGTGTTGATTAGATTGGCTGGGCCCACCTATGTGGAGGAAAACAATTAACCTTTGTTTGAATGGGGATAGTTAATTTGCCTGACAAAAGTGTGACTTCCTATAGAGTGCCTTACAAAATGTTTGTAGAAGTGTCCTCCTGATCCATCCTTAGTCAAATGTTCCCATATCAGTTGTCAGAATGACACAGTTTGGTCTGTCAGAATTAACTTTGTGTATATATTTCCTTCTTTTTCCAGGGCGATATGATCTCAGATTGCCTCAGATTATATGCAAAGCATGTGAAGCCACTTGGAGTCCTGGAGTGGATGACCTGATCCGTAATGACTACTGGCCTGCCACTTCTCACTATTCAACTGTGTACGCAACAGATGTCCTTTTTTCTTTTGAAGAGCTGAAGATGGCTGCACCAGGGATGTCTAGCCAAGCATTTCTTAGAATGCTGGATCAACGCACTGTTCGCTTTGGCCGTGTAAGTATTTGTGGTAATAATTGCGTAACTCCATATATAATACTATGAGGGCATGATGATGATGATGATAGTACACATGAACAGAGCCATTAGACCCTTTATAGACAACCATAAACTCATGTTCTCAAGGCCGGACTTACCATTGGGCTTGACTGGGCTCAAGCCCATGGGCCCCGCCCAATAGGGGGCCCCGCCCGTTTACGTTTGATTTTTTCAATAATATGTCAGTCATTTAATTTTTCATTTAAAGTTTGTTGATTGGTCTAGCATTGTTACCTGGCCCTGCCCTGCCATGAAAAATGTAATTTAATTAGCTAAATTAAATGTCAGTCATCTTGAGGTTTGCTGATTGGTTATTGGCAGTTACGTAGTGCCTCGTTTACTGCCGAACCGTTGAAAAAACCTGTCCGCATTAGACAGTAGCCGCGTTTCCATTAACCTTCAAATTGCGCAAATTGAAATTGCGAATTGAAAATAAGCACAATGGAAACACGTCAATTTCGCAAAAACTCCCGTTTATCGCAAAAAAGTTTTTACGCTCTCATGAGGAGGTTTTTCAGGCAATTCGAAAAAGGAATATTTCGCAAAACTGCAATGGAAACCGTTTTTGCGCATTTACAGTCACCAGACTTAGAAGACGCGGTGTGTTTGAGGTCCATGTATAGCTACGCAAATAATAATAATTTAATATTATTTTATCATAACATTTAATAGGCTATATTTAGAAGACGCTTTTATGCAAAAAAGGAACAAAGCTGAGTGTGGAGCGCGCACTGCATGACACGGAGGCGCGAGCGCGAACACTTGCATTTTCCTATCAACAGTGGAAACAACTTAAAATAGCCTAGGCTACTCTATCATTTCTTGTCATACAGAAAATAATAATACATTATTCCCATCTACTTTTATTTGTGTAAACTCACAATAACAAGAAAATGTTGTGCTTTTGTAAAATAAAATAAAACAATCAGACGCTTTCATGATCTCCGTAAACTGGAGCGCGAGAACTGAAACAAAATATAGCTTATGTAGGCTAAAGCTTGAAATGTCCACTTTAAATCGAACAAATTCGAATCGAAATCTAATACCTTCTGATTAATCTGTATGAAAGGTGCATTTCTCTCCAAAAGCGCATCTGCTTAACAGCGGAGATGGAGATGTGATTTTAGCCAAAACAATAGTTTATTAATAATATTAATGGCTCTTCTCATTCAGCACTGCGGAAAAACATCAATTCCATGTTCTAATTTGGCCTTAGAAAACCAGTCAAATCGACATGTTTTCCATATTAATTTGTGAATATTTTAAATGTTTAATAAAGGGGCAAAAATCTGAAAATTCGTCGATATTTACTTTTTTGCGCAGCAGTTGGTGTAGCCAGTTCAAATAAAAATTTTGGTGTTCAACTTTGCGTTTTAAAAAGACAACAACCGTTCATTTTTCGTTTTTCAATTACGGGTTAAAAAAGGAAAAACGAATAGGCACAAAAGTAGCCTACATGGATCGTTTGGACAGAATACGAGACAGAGTTCTTTATTAAATTCATAAAAGAAACAATAATTAGCCTATAGGAATACTGGATTCTAAATCTCAAAGAAATGCCACAATCAAAACATATGTTTTCCAGGTAAATAAGTGTTTTATTCTCATTCTGACCAAGACATTTGTGCATTGCAATAAACTTATGATCACTTTGAACTTTTTTAATCATTATGTATTTATTGGAAAAAACTTTTTCAAGCTTCAATCAGCGGTCATATAAATAAATTATTACGTTTTTTTAACATGTAACACTGTCTACGGTACCAGTCACCTTTTGAAAGTAGCTTTGCACTTCAAATAACGATTGGATCGATTATATTGTTACGCCACCAGATGGCGACAAATGACTTTTAAAAAAACATTTGTCATTGAATCGTTCATTCAGGAGATTCGTTCAAAAATGCTGATTCATCTATGAAACAAGTGTATTTGATTGAGGAATTGAATCATTCATTCAAACCAAAGTTTTTTTTATTTTTTTATAATTCAGATTAATTAAACATTTTTAATAGACTTCAGCAATTAACATAAATTATGTTATTTTGTTTAGTTGTTTGTTCAGAATCGTGATCTCTACTTTTTATTCTCAGTTTATCCAGAATTGTGTAGCTCTAATACATAGCTTGTGTATGTATCATTTGTGTTCTATTTAAAGTAATGTATAGCCTAGAAGGCAGGGCCCGAAAGTGACTCAAGCCCAGGGGCCCCCACCAACCTAAGTCCTGCCCTGCATGTTCTCTCATCAGCAGTTTGCACTGAGACATTTATGGAAAAACAGGTCATTCTGAAGATCTCAAATTCAACTCCAATGGCTACCGACTTTGACATCTTCTCCCCAATATCATTTCCTGATCCCAGAAGTGTTCCCTTGGATTAATGGGCTAAACATTGCACAGGCTTAATTCTAAACAGTATGGAAGCCGTTGTAGCCCTCTTTGCGTATAGATTTAGACTGAATGTCAAACAATATCCTGTATGTTTAATGGCCAGGTTCCCCAAATACACCAGTGTATAGTGTATGAGTGAAGTTTACACATTGTTTATTTCCTTTGATATGTATTCTAAGGAGTGGTAACAAAGTTTGTACAAACATCCCAAAATATATCCATTTAGAACATTTTACTTCAGTGTCGTATATTGTTTAATTTGATCCGTTTTACTGTTCTCTTTTGTTCTCTTTTACTGAACTCTTCTTTGAAACAGAGCGGAAACATCACAGCAGACAGCTTCCGGAAAAGCTTCTTGGAGTGGGAAGCTGTCCGATTCGAAGTGGACAAATTATGCCAGGAGGACCACTTTGACTGCCCAGCGTGCAACCCAGACATGCTTGCAGTATCCGTTGATGGAAACCGTAAGCACTACAGATTCAAGAGTGCAGCAAGGTACTGTGTGTGCATTGACGGTCCATTACTTTGAAAGTAACTGCTGTGAATTCAAAATCATATGAATATTTAAAGTTAAAGGTGCTGTAAGCGATGCCGGGAGTCGTAACTTCTTGTTGACATTCGAATTGTTGTCAAACAAAACGGAGGCTAGCTAGACCCTCCCTTCTCCTCATCCCGTCTCCTCCCTCCTCCCCTCCCTTCCGGCATAAAGGAAAGTCAAAGTAGTCATTACAAACAAAGTTACGTTTTACTGATACTTCATTCAATGTGTAATGTCGCCAAGTTAGATAAAGGGTTTTATATATTGCAGAACAGAATGCAGAAAAAGAGAAACATTATTTTAAAATCGTTTTGCCACCTGAAGCTATAACTATAGCTCCCATACAAGGACGCAATAATAGCAAGATAACGTAGCTTCGCGTTTCCCAGTGAGCATAAACAACGGCGGCGGCGTAAACAAATTTAGTCAAAGTTGTCAACAGCCTATAAATGAACATTCAAATTCATAACAAACAGTGGATGAAAACAATCATTCACACAAATTGTCGCCCTACTGTGAATTTGCTTGATCATTTACAATAGAGATTGAGCTCTGCTAGAAACATATATGTTGTATTCACCAAAGTTAACGCTGACTGCATAGTTCTAGCTAATTACATCCTTGTGTTGGTTTGGCGAACATTAACGTCAATTTAGAAAGAAATATGGATTTACCTGTTCTGCAAAAACAGAGCAACTGAATGTGGATCGGAAGCCCTTCTGCCGGCGGAGTTCTCCCACCTTTAAAAGGTTTTTCCGATGTAAATTCGGGACTTCACGCGTTCCTTATCCTTGTCCCTCTTCTTTGCAATTTGTTCATCGGAAATGTCGTGTTTCGGCCATAATTCAAACTTCCCTCTTCATGCTTCTCTCTCCTCCACACACCCACTTCATGTGCACGCGCACTAACCCCCTAAACCCCACACTCAAATACTTCTTGTCGGTGATTGGCTGGAACACTGTTTGTTGTGTTTCGTGGTGCGGGTGAGCCCAGTTTCTTTTTGTTGCCGTTTGTGGAGCCTGTGGTGTCTACAGAGACCGTGTTTTTTTACAGTGTGTTCAGGGGACAGGCAGCTAGCGGATAGTGAGGAGATGTTTGCTGTATGTGACAAAAAAATGTTTGGCCTAAAAAACGCGTGGCATCGCTTACAGCACCTTTAATATGTATCTCTTTTATTTAGATCGGAGGAAAAAGCCATCTTTGATGGCGTGTTCATCGCGAATGATGATGACGTTGCAAAATTCGTGGACTATGTCCATACCTCAACCAGTCATGTAAACTTGCACAACTTCACTATATTTACCTATAAAACACCACGTCCTACAGAGTACTTTGTTTGAACAAGTTTGGACTGTTCATCTTCCAAGTTTTAGGTCTCTGGAAGAGGTGTCTGTGGAGGGCAATGGTCAGCGGCGCGTGAAACGTCTCAGAAGTCCTCAGGAAAAACAGACGAGGAGGGCCTGGAACTCGCTGTATGTCGTCATGGGGTTCTCACCGTCATGGGGTATGTCGTCATGTCGTCATATGTTCAGGGGGGAGATTTTTGCCTACCCCCTGTACCTACAAAAGCAAATGGCCTGTAAGCCAGTTACATTTTTTGCAATGGATGTGGCATGCAAATACTGGCCTTACCTCCAGAGAGTGACAGAGAAATGCCCTGAGCTTCAGGATCTCCTCACCATGAGGCCATTTCTTTCTGTTTTTCATGCCAAAGCTCATGATTTCAAATGTGAGGTAAGAAAAAATGATTGTCCATGACATTTTCTTTCCCTGAAATCTTATCAAATTATAGACCCATTTCAAATCTTCCATTTATGTCTAAAATATTAGAAACTGGGCTCTTTCTTGCAACAAAATGATATCTATGAAAAGTTTCAGTCTTGATTCAGACCGCATCATAGCACTGAAACTGCGCTCGTTAAAATCACAAATGATTTACTTTTAGCTTCTGACCAAGGCTGTATCTCAATACTAGTTTTACTTGATCTTAGTGCTGCGTTCGATACTATAGATCACACATTACTCTTAGATCGACTACAAAATTATACTGGTGTTCAAGGACAAGCACTAAGCTGGTTCAAATCATACCTATCTGACCGCTACCATTTTGTCTATTTAAATGGAGAAAAATCGATCATAACTCCAGTAAACTATGGAGTGCCGCAGGGATCTGTATTAGGCCCTCTGTTATTTTCAATATATATGATGCCACTTGGAAATATTATAAGGAAACATGGAATTAGTTTCCATTGTTATGCTGATGACACTCAAATATATATTTCATCACGGCCGGATGAAAACGCTAAATTTTCCAAATTGACAGAGTGTGTTAAAGATATAAAAGATTGGATGACGCGTCATTTTCTTTTATTAAATCCAGACAAGACAGAGGTAATACTTATCGGTTCAAAAAACCGCCCACAAAACCTCGCACAATACAACTTTAACATCATAGGATGTCCTGTTACTTTATCCTCTACAGTAAAAGACCTGGGTGTTATACTCGATTGCAACCTGTCTTTTGAAAATCATATTTCATATGTTACAAAAACAGCCTTTTTCCAACTTAGAAACATTGCTAAGCTACGTAATATGCTATCAGTTTCTGATGCAGAAAAGTTAGTTCATGCATTCATGACCTCGAGACTGGATTACTGTAATGCTTTATTAGCTGGTTGTCCTGCATCCTCAATAAACAAGCTACAGTTAGTCCAAAATGCCGCCGCTAGAGTTCTTACGAGATCAAGAAAATATGATCATATAACACCGATTTTATCATCACTGCATTGGTTACCTATAAAGCTCCGTATTAATTATAAGATATTGCTACTGACTTATAAAGCCCTAAACGGCTTAGCTCCAGTCTATTTAACGGATCTTCTATCACCCTATAATCCATCGCGCTCTTTAAGATCACTAAATTCAAGGCTTTTGGTCATACCTAGGATATCCAGAACCACCAAAGGAGGGAGAGCATTTTCACATTTGGCTCCAAAACTCTGGAATAGTCTTCCTGATACTGTTCGTTGCTCAGACTCGCTCTCCCAGTTTAAAACTAGATTAAAGTCGCATCTCTTCAGCCAGGCATTCATATAATCCTACAGTTCAAACTACAATCCGGCCTCTAGCTCATAAATGCCAGAGGAGAACTGGCCCCCGACTGAGCCTGGGTTCTCCCAAGGTTTTTTTTTCTCCATTAGGTCACCTGATGGAGTTTTAGGACACCATTAGGTCACTTGGAGTTTTTTGGTTCCTTGCCACTGTTGCCTTTGGCTTGCTCAGTTGGGGATATTTTGGGGATATTTAATTTAATTTTATCAATCAATAAATTCCTCTTGAAACAAACTTTGTTGTATTATTTTAATGTAATACTGTGAAGCTGCTTTGATACAATCTGTATTGTGAAAAGCGCTATACAAATAAACTTGACTTGACTTGACATCAGAGTACCATTCACCTACTGTCCTGCCATAGTGCTCTATGCCATTTGACTACTGTCCTGCGCCACTGTTTCATGCTATTTCTTCACTATCCTGTGCTATTTACCTAACCCTTTCATCATGGGACAGTAATCAAATGGCACAAGACAGCAGATTAATAGTTCCATAGTACTGTAAGTTATTATCTCTGAAAAGTTTGTGATTCAAGTCTGCACAGTTTCTTCTCCTACTGCTACTGGAAAGAAAGGTGATAATCTCATATTTTTTATTTTTGCAGGACGCATAGACATGCTGACGATCATGGCCATGCGCTGGAACCAACAAAAGTTTGACAACTTGGCTTCTACCCTTGCCCGCCGATATCGGAAGGTAAAGACACCAGTTTTCCCTTATGCAAAATGCATAGCGATATTGTAAAATAAAATATTAAATGTTCATACCATATATATTGATAGTCCAAGTACATACGAATATACTGTATATTTAATTAGTGTTGTATGTGGTTTTCTAATAGTGAAGGTACTTCACAATCCTTATCAACAATTATTGTCAAAGTTGTAGGCGTTTCCCTCATTGTCATTTATGTTTGAAGGCCAAAATAGCCCTGCAATGCCAGTTGCATAACCTGGAGGCCATGAAAACGGTAATGGACATCTCAGACAGTCAACTGGAGAGGTGGATCTTTGATGTCAATGAGTGGGCAGAAGGTAGGATATACTGTTTTATACTGTTTGATATGGTGCTTGATGTATCACTTCTGACTAAGCTTGGCTGCAATTCCAAAGAGGCTCATTGTAATCGTAGTCAAAGAGCACATACTCTGATTGCTGATGACGTGTGGACAAGATTATCCCCATGGGGACAATAAAGAACCGAACTATACTCAAACTTAGCTACAAGTGTAGCCTCTCAGTTACAGAGAAATATGAAAAGATTGTTGAGGCTTTATTTTGCTCATACACCAAAAATATTTTTTCATGGAATCAAGAAGCATATCTCTTATCTCTTCATTTCTTCCTCTCAGCAACAACATCCCCAAATGATGCTGATGTTGCCGCTGTTGCCAGCCCAATAGAGGAGCTGGTGGCAAGTGTTAAGAGGAGGTCCCAGCGTCTTTATAAGGACAGTGACGGATGCAAAGGACGTGCCCGAATCCGCCGAAAGATCAGGGAGGAAAAAAAAATCGTAAATTCTGTAGTGGAGAAGTATAACACCTTGGTTCCTAATGCAGAAAAACTGACATTGGACACCATTCTATCTGACGAGATTGTTTGGCCATGGCAGCTTACACACGGTGGTATGTACACAATTCCGTTGACTTTGTGCAATAGTCACATAGTAGGACAAAATCTGTCATGCCTCGATTGTAACCCCAGAAAATATTGAAATACTAATCTTAATTACAACCGACTTATGTTTCATCTATGTATTTCAGACTCTGTAGATCTAAGGACAAAGAGGAAGGCGTTCTACATTGTGATGGCAGTAAGGAGACTTGAGGAGGAGAAGAGGATTCTTATTGCAGAGATGAACAAGCATTGGAAGTCTCTTTGCACCCGTGCAGACACCCTGAAGCAGATGTCATCCCAGCTTTCTAATGTGACATCAGGTATGTATTTGTTATACTTGGCATACATTACAATGTTTCTGAATGTTTCTGATTAATAAAGGCTCAATGTGTTTTAACATGTAAGGTGAGACGTGGGGCCTGCTTCAAGATGGTATCCGAGGTCTACAGAGCTTGACGATGAAGAACAAGGAAGCAAGCAACAGCCTTGCAAAGCATGCAAAGAAATGTTATGTTTATGTTAACATTTGTTTATGTTGTTTTTTATTGTAAGTATATGTCGGATGTATGATAAAATAATATGTTAAGTTTTATGTGTGAAGTATTTGAACTCAAGGCAAATATCCCTCTGGGGACAATAAAGGAGGCTATCGCCTGCAAAATGGGCTTCATGATTATATGTAAAAATGTAAACGTTGTCATAGGACTATAGCAAGCACATCATTGGAAAGGTCTCAAACCTCAACAGTAACATATGTCAGTCTGAAGAGGATACATTACTCCTGATTTGAATTATTGACCTCTGCTCTGAACCTTGAACCCAGTACATGTTTGTACAGGCTTGTCATTTAGCAACAGAATGTGCTACACACATAGGACCAGCTCTTATAGAAAGCTCTGGACCTTAGCCGTCATGCAGATATGGTCTCCAATGTTTAACCACTGTAAGCACTGTCAAATGTGGTAATAAGCTATTTTGACTTATTTAACGATTCAATTTTTTAAATCTGATGAGACCAGTGTGTTCCCCATCCCCCCAAAAAACAGGGTATATCCAAAATTCTACACTGCCAACTTCTACTTATGAGAAATATACCAATATATTTTGAAACTACAACTTCAACTAGAGACACCCACAGAACACAGTTACAAAGCTAGTGTTACTTGTAGTTCTTCCGGGCTGGGTGGGTGGACTTGTTCGACTCTGTTTTTCTGCTGTCTGCTGTGAATGGGCTTCAACTACACTCGAAAAGTTCAAAACTGAGCAAAGTGTTGTTGCTGGTGACAAAACCACTGATTAAATGTGTACATTGAAGCTATACTGGCGTTAAAGACCCCCTGACCTGCATTGAGGGATATGGGATTCATATGTGACCCGCTCAGCCCACATTGTAGTGTTCTGTCTGACAGCATACTGTAATGTTTCACCAATAATAATACTGGAATGACATAATTAAAATAATGTAATGAATACCATGATAACATCTAAATAAATGTTGATAGATGTAGCATTATAGTTTTAAAAATATCAATTAACAAAGCAATCCAGCTTCCCTGGCAATAAGACAGAAATAATAACATTAAAGAAATACATATAAACCATATGATCTCATGAATAAATGTTATCTGTGTATCCATGTAAGATGTATCTAGGAGATGGAGGAAACTGTCATGATGAAATGTCTTCTTCCCCCTAGTATAAACACTGTACTTAAGACGACACACCACATTTTAGGCATTTATTAGCTTATACAAAAACAACACACATAGCTCAGACACATAACAAAAATCACAAATGCAAAAAGTGAAGAGCATGTCGAGTGATTACAAAGGCCTGGTAGGGACTGACCCTGTGATACATGATGGGCCGCTATGGAGTGATTTGCAGTGGTGGTAGTGCAAAAGTAAACATTGCAGGGATTTAATCAGTGCAAAGCTGTGCATGTTTAATATGACTATGGAAAAAAAGAGTGTAATAGTATTGCTTAACAAAAACAATACAAAGAAGATCAAATAAATAGAACAACAGAAACTTAAATATATTTCTAAAAAAAAAAAAAAAGATTATACAAGCCAACAGGGGTAAATGTTGGGACCACAGCCCAGAATGTGTAGAGGGGCTAATGTAGCCTGTAAGACAGTGAAATGGATAGTGGATACTAGACAATAGACAAAGTGATGTGATGGTTGGCGCAGGGTGAGACTCATGCTGAAAAGTCCATTTCTCCCCTAACCTTTTCTGTGACATTGAGTTGCTGGTTTGCCCTGGGGACAAATGACCTCCTCGTTTTTGAGCATGACAGAAGACTGCTACTGCAAATTATCCTCAGTTTGTTAAATGATTAACCTCAGCTCCATGCCAAACACAGAGCCAGCTTTCCTTACCAACCTGTCCCAGCGGCCCTCTTCTTAATGCTGCCTCCCCAGCACACAACCGCATAAAAAAGGACTCTGGCCATGTTTAGTCTTGCTCAGAGTCACTGCTGGTATGGTACTCCTCAGAATCACTATCGAAGTTAATTTCGGTTTCAGTCAGAACTTGAACATAACATTTCTTTGCATGCTTTGCAAGGCTGTTGCTTGCTTCCTTGTTCTTCATCGTCAAGCTCTGTAGACCTCGGATACCATCTTGAAGCAGGCCCCACGTCTCACCTTACATGTTAAAACACATTGAGCCTTTATTAATCAGAAACATTCAGAAACATTGTAATGTATGCCAAGTATAACAAATACATACCTGATGTCACATTAGAAAGCTGGGATGACATCTGCTTCAGGGTGTCTGCACGGGTGCAAAGAGACTTCCAATGCTTGTTCATCTCTGCAATAAGAATCCTCTTCTCCTCCTCAAGTCTCCTTACTGCCATCACAATGTAGAACGCCTTCCTCTTTGTCCTTAGATCTACAGAGTCTGAAATACATAGATGAAACATAAGTCGGTTGTAATTAAGATTAGTATTTCAATATTTTCTGGGGTTACAATCGAGGCATGACAGATTTTGTCCTACTATGTGACTATTGCACAAAGTCAACGGAATTGTGTACATACCACCGTGTGTAAGCTGCCATGGCCAAACAATCTCGTCAGATAGAATGGTGTCCAATGTCAGTTTTTCTGCATTAGGAACCAAGGTGTTATACTTCTCCACTACAGAATTTACGATTTTTTTTTCCTCCCTGATCTTTCGGCGGATTCGGGCACGTCCTTTGCATCCGTCACTGTCCTTATAAAGACGCTGGGACCTCCTCTTAACACTTGCCACCAGCTCCTCTATTGGGCTGGCAACAGCGGCAACATCAGCATCATTTGGGGATGTTGTTGCTGAGAGGAAGAAATGAAGAGATAAGAGATATGCTTCTTGATTCCATGAAAAAATATTTTTGGTGTATGAGCAAAATAAAGCCTCAACAATCTTTTCATATTTCTCTGTAACTGAGAGGCTACACTTGTAGCTAAGTTTGAGTATAGTTCGGTTCTTTATTGTCCCCATGGGGATAATCTTGTCCACACGTCATCAGCAATCAGAGTGTGTGCTCTTTGACTACGATTACAATGAGCCTCTTTGGAATTGCAGCCAAGCTTAGTCAGAAGTGATACATCAAGCACCATATCAAACAGTATAAAACAGTATATCCTACCTTCTGCCCACTCATTGACATCAAAGATCCACCTCTCCAGTTGACTGTCTGAGATGTCCATTACCGTTTTCATGGCCTCCAGGTTATGCAACTGGCATTGCAGGGCTATTTTGGCCTTCAAACATAAATGACAATGAGGGAAACGCCTACAACTTTGACAATAATTGTTGATAAGGATTGTGAAGTACCTTCACTATTAGAAAACCACATACAACACTAATTAAATATACAGTATATTCGTATGTACTTGGACTATCAATATATATGGTATGAACATTTAATATTTTATTTTACAATATCGCTATGCATTTTGCATAAGGGAAAACTGGTGTCTTTACCTTCCGATATCGGCGGGCAAGGGTAGAAGCCAAGTTGTCAAACTTTTGTTGGTTCCAGCGCATGGCCATGATCGTCAGCATGTCTATGCGTCCTGCAAAAATAAAAAATATGAGATTATCACCTTTCTTTCCAGTAGCAGTAGGAGAAGAAACTGTGCAGACTTGAATCACAAACTTTTCAGAGATAATAACTTACAGTACTATGGAACTATTAATCTGCTGTCTTGTGCCATTTGATTACTGTCCCATGATGAAAGGGTTAGGTAAATAGCACAGGATAGTGAAGAAATAGCATGAAACAGTGGCGCAGGACAGTAGTCAAATGGCATAGAGCACTATGGCAGGACAGTAGGTGAATGGTACTCTGATGTCAAGTCAAGTCAAGTTTATTTGTATAGCGCTTTTCACAATACAGATTGTATCAAAGCAGCTTCACAGTATTACATTAAAATAATACAACAAAGTTTGTTTCAAGAGGAATTTATTGATTGATAAAATTAAATTAAATATCCCCAAAATATCCCCAACTGAGCAAGCCAAAGGCAACAGTGGCAAGGAACCAAAAAACTCCAAGTGACCTAATGGTGTCCTAAAACTCCATCAGGTGACCTAATGGAGAAAAAAAAACCTTGGGAGAACCCAGGCTCAGTCGGGGGCCAGTTCTCCTCTGGCATTTATGAGCTAGAGGCCGGATTGTAGTTTGAACTGTAGGATTATATGAATGCCTGGCTGAAGAGATGCGACTTTAATCTAGTTTTAAACTGGGAGAGCGAGTCTGAGCAACGAACAGTATCAGGAAGACTATTCCAGAGTTTTGGAGCCAAATGTGAAAATGCTCTCCCTCCTTTGGTGGTTCTGGATATCCTAGGTATGACCAAAAGCCTTGAATTTAGTGATCTTAAAGAGCGCGATGGATTATAGGGTGATAGAAGATCCGTTAAATAGACTGGAGCTAAGCCGTTTAGGGCTTTATAAGTCAGTAGCAATATCTTATAATTAATACGGAGCTTTATAGGTAACCAATGCAGTGATGATAAAATCGGTGTTATATGATCATATTTTCTTGATCTCGTAAGAACTCTAGCGGCGGCATTTTGGACTAACTGTAGCTTGTTTATTGAGGATGCAGGACAACCAGCTAATAAAGCATTACAGTAATCCAGTCTCGAGGTCATGAATGCATGAACTAACTTTTCTGCATCAGAAACTGATAGCATATTACGTAGCTTAGCAATGTTTCTAAGTTGGAAAAAGGCTGTTTTTGTAACATATGAAATATGATTTTCAAAAGACAGGTTGCAATCGAGTATAACACCCAGGTCTTTTACTGTAGAGGATAAAGTAACAGGACATCCTATGATGTTAAAGTTGTATTGTGCGAGGTTTTGTGGGCGGTTTTTTGAACCGATAAGTATTACCTCTGTCTTGTCTGGATTTAATAAAAGAAAATGACGCGTCATCCAATCTTTTATATCTTTAACACACTCTGTCAATTTGGAAAATTTAGCGTTTTCATCCGGCCGTGATGAAATATATATTTGAGTGTCATCAGCATAACAATGGAAACTAATTCCATGTTTCCTTATAATATTTCCAAGTGGCATCATATATATTGAAAATAACAGAGGGCCTAATACAGATCCCTGCGGCACTCCATAGTTTACTGGAGTTATGATCGATTTTTCTCCATTTAAATAGACAAAATGGTAGCGGTCAGATAGGTATGATTTGAACCAGCTTAGTGCTTGTCCTTGAACACCAGTATAATTTTGTAGTCGATCTAAGAGTAATGTGTGATCTATAGTATCGAACGCAGCACTAAGATCAAGTAAAACTAGTATTGAGATACAGCCTTGGTCAGAAGCTAAAAGTAAATCATTTGTGATTTTAACGAGCGCAGTTTCAGTGCTATGATGCGGTCTGAATCAAGACTGAAACTTTTCATAGATATCATTTTGTTGCAAGAAAGAGCCCAGTTTCTAATATTTTAGACATAAATGGAAGATTTGAAATGGGTCTATAATTTGATAAGATTTCAGGGAAAGAAAATGTCATGGACAATCATTTTTTCTTACCTCACATTTGAAATCATGAGCTTTGGCATGAAAAACAGAAAGAAATGGCCTCATGGTGAGGAGATCCTGAAGCTCAGGGCATTTCTCTGTCACTCTCTGGAGGTAAGGCCAGTATTTGCATGCCACATCCATTGCAAAAAATGTAACTGGCTTACAGGCCATTTGCTTTTGTAGGTACAGGGGGTAGGCAAAAATCTCCCCCCTGAACATATGACGACATGACGACATACCCCATGACGGTGAGAACCCCATGACGACATACAGCGAGTTCCAGGCCCTCCTCGTCTGTTTTTCCTGAGGACTTCTGAGACGTTTCACGCGCCGCTGACCATTGCCCTCCACAGACACCTCTTCCAGAGACCTAAAACTTGGAAGATGAACAGTCCAAACTTGTTCAAACAAAGTACTCTGTAGGACGTGGTGTTTTATAGGTAAATATAGTGAAGTTGTGCAAGTTTACATGACTGGTTGAGGTATGGACATAGTCCACGAATTTTGCAACGTCATCATCATTCGCGATGAACACGCCATCAAAGATGGCTTTTTCCTCCGATCTAAATAAAAGAGATACATATTAAAGGTGCTGTAAGCGATGCCACGCGTTTTTTAGGCCAAACATTTTTTTGTCACATACAGCAAACATCTCCTCACTATCCGCTAGCTGCCTGTCCCCTGAACACACTGTAAAAAAACACGGTCTCTGTAGACACCACAGGCTCCACAAACGGCAACAAAAAGAAACTGGGCTCACCCGCACCACGAAACACAACAAACAGTGTTCCAGCCAATCACCGACAAGAAGTATTTGAGTGTGGGGTTTAGGGGGTTAGTGCGCGTGCACATGAAGTGGGTGTGTGGAGGAGAGAGAAGCATGAAGAGGGAAGTTTGAATTATGGCCGAAACACGACATTTCCGATGAACAAATTGCAAAGAAGAGGGACAAGGATAAGGAACGCGTGAAGTCCCGAATTTACATCGGAAAAACCTTTTAAAGGTGGGAGAACTCCGCCGGCAGAAGGGCTTCCGATCCACATTCAGTTGCTCTGTTTTTGCAGAACAGGTAAATCCATATTTCTTTCTAAATTGACGTTAATGTTCGCCAAACCAACACAAGGATGTAATTAGCTAGAACTATGCAGTCAGCGTTAACTTTGGTGAATACAACATATATGTTTCTAGCAGAGCTCAATCTCTATTGTAAATGATCAAGCAAATTCACAGTAGGGCGACAATTTGTGTGAATGATTGTTTTCATCCACTGTTTGTTATGAATTTGAATGTTCATTTATAGGCTGTTGACAACTTTGACTAAATTTGTTTACGCCGCCGCCGTTGTTTATGCTCACTGGGAAACGCGAAGCTACGTTATCTTGCTATTATTGCGTCCTTGTATGGGAGCTATAGTTATAGCTTCAGGTGGCAAAACGATTTTAAAATAATGTTTCTCTTTTTCTGCATTCTGTTCTGCAATATATAAAACCCTTTATCTAACTTGGCGACATTACACATTGAATGAAGTATCAGTAAAACGTAACTTTGTTTGTAATGACTACTTTGACTTTCCTTTATGCCGGAAGGGAGGGGAGGAGGGAGGAGACGGGATGAGGAGAAGGGAGGGTCTAGCTAGCCTCCGTTTTGTTTGACAACAATTCGAATGTCAACAAGAAGTTACGACTCCCGGCATCGCTTACAGCACCTTTAACTTTAAATATTCATATGATTTTGAATTCACAGCAGTTACTTTCAAAGTAATGGACCGTCAATGCACACACAGTACCTTGCTGCACTCTTGAATCTGTAGTGCTTACGGTTTCCATCAACGGATACTGCAAGCATGTCTGGGTTGCACGCTGGGCAGTCAAAGTGGTCCTCCTGGCATAATTTGTCCACTTCGAATCGGACAGCTTCCCACTCCAAGAAGCTTTTCCGGAAGCTGTCTGCTGTGATGTTTCCGCTCTGTTTCAAAGAAGAGTTCAGTAAAAGAGAACAAAAGAGAACAGTAAAACGGATCAAATTAAACAATATACGACACTGAAGTAAAATGTTCTAAATGGATATATTTTGGGATGTTTGTACAAACTTTGTTACCACTCCTTAGAATACATATCAAAGGAAATAAACAATGTGTAAACTTCACTCATACACTATACACTGGTGTATTTGGGGAACCTGGCCATTAAACATACAGGATATTGTTTGACATTCAGTCTAAATCTATACGCAAAGAGGGCTACAACGGCTTCCATACTGTTTAGAATTAAGCCTGTGCAATGTTTAGCCCATTAATCCAAGGGAACACTTCTGGGATCAGGAAATGATATTGGGGAGAAGATGTCAAAGTCGGTAGCCATTGGAGTTGAATTTGAGATCTTCAGAATGACCTGTTTTTCCATAAATGTCTCAGTGCAAACTGCTGATGAGAGAACATGCAGGGCAGGACTTAGGTTGGTGGGGGCCCCTGGGCTTGAGTCACTTTCGGGCCCTGCCTTCTAGGCTATACATTACTTTAAATAGAACACAAATGATACATACACAAGCTATGTATTAGAGCTACACAATTCTGGATAAACTGAGAATAAAAAGTAGAGATCACGATTCTGAACAAACAACTAAACAAAATAACATAATTTATGTTAATTGCTGAAGTCTATTAAAAATGTTTAATTAATCTGAATTATAAAAAAATAAAAAAAACTTTGGTTTGAATGAATGATTCAATTCCTCAATCAAATACACTTGTTTCATAGATGAATCAGCATTTTTGAACGAATCTCCTGAATGAACGATTCAATGACAAATGTTTTTTTAAAAGTCATTTGTCGCCATCTGGTGGCGTAACAATATAATCGATCCAATCGTTATTTGAAGTGCAAAGCTACTTTCAAAAGGTGACTGGTACCGTAGACAGTGTTACATGTTAAAAAAACGTAATAATTTATTTATATGACCACTGATTGAAGCTTGAAAAAGTTTTTTCCAATAAATACATAATGATTAAAAAAGTTCAAAGTGATCATAAGTTTATTGCAATGCACAAATGTCTTGGTCAGAATGAGAATAAAACACTTATTTACCTGGAAAACATATGTTTTGATTGTGGCATTTCTTTGAGATTTAGAATCCAGTATTCCTATAGGCTAATTATTGTTTCTTTTATGAATTTAATAAAGAACTCTGTCTCGTATTCTGTCCAAACGATCCATGTAGGCTACTTTTGTGCCTATTCGTTTTTCCTTTTTTAACCCGTAATTGAAAAACGAAAAATGAACGGTTGTTGTCTTTTTAAAACGCAAAGTTGAACACCAAAATTTTTATTTGAACTGGCTACACCAACTGCTGCGCAAAAAAGTAAATATCGACGAATTTTCAGATTTTTGCCCCTTTATTAAACATTTAAAATATTCACAAATTAATATGGAAAACATGTCGATTTGACTGGTTTTCTAAGGCCAAATTAGAACATGGAATTGATGTTTTTCCGCAGTGCTGAATGAGAAGAGCCATTAATATTATTAATAAACTATTGTTTTGGCTAAAATCACATCTCCATCTCCGCTGTTAAGCAGATGCGCTTTTGGAGAGAAATGCACCTTTCATACAGATTAATCAGAAGGTATTAGATTTCGATTCGAATTTGTTCGATTTAAAGTGGACATTTCAAGCTTTAGCCTACATAAGCTATATTTTGTTTCAGTTCTCGCGCTCCAGTTTACGGAGATCATGAAAGCGTCTGATTGTTTTATTTTATTTTACAAAAGCACAACATTTTCTTGTTATTGTGAGTTTACACAAATAAAAGTAGATGGGAATAATGTATTATTATTTTCTGTATGACAAGAAATGATAGAGTAGCCTAGGCTATTTTAAGTTGTTTCCACTGTTGATAGGAAAATGCAAGTGTTCGCGCTCGCGCCTCCGTGTCATGCAGTGCGCGCTCCACACTCAGCTTTGTTCCTTTTTTGCATAAAAGCGTCTTCTAAATATAGCCTATTAAATGTTATGATAAAATAATATTAAATTATTATTATTTGCGTAGCTATACATGGACCTCAAACACACCGCGTCTTCTAAGTCTGGTGACTGTAAATGCGCAAAAACGGTTTCCATTGCAGTTTTGCGAAATATTCCTTTTTCGAATTGCCTGAAAAACCTCCTCATGAGAGCGTAAAAACTTTTTTGCGATAAACGGGAGTTTTTGCGAAATTGACGTGTTTCCATTGTGCTTATTTTCAATTCGCAATTTCAATTTGCGCAATTTGAAGGTTAATGGAAACGCGGCTACTGTCTAATGCGGACAGGTTTTTTCAACGGTTCGGCAGTAAACGAGGCACTACGTAACTGCCAATAACCAATCAGCAAACCTCAAGATGACTGACATTTAATTTAGCTAATTAAATTACATTTTTCATGGCAGGGCAGGGCCAGGTAACAATGCTAGACCAATCAACAAACTTTAAATGAAAAATTAAATGACTGACATATTATTGAAAAAATCAAACGTAAACGGGCGGGGCCCCCTATTGGGCGGGGCCCATGGGCTTGAGCCCAGTCAAGCCCAATGGTAAGTCCGGCCTTGAGAACATGAGTTTATGGTTGTCTATAAAGGGTCTAATGGCTCTGTTCATGTGTACTATCATCATCATCATCATGCCCTCATAGTATTATATATGGAGTTACGCAATTATTACCACAAATACTTACACGGCCAAAGCGAACAGTGCGTTGATCCAGCATTCTAAGAAATGCTTGGCTAGACATCCCTGGTGCAGCCATCTTCAGCTCTTCAAAAGAAAAAAGGACATCTGTTGCGTACACAGTTGAATAGTGAGAAGTGGCAGGCCAGTAGTCATTACGGATCAGGTCATCCACTCCAGGACTCCAAGTGGCTTCACATGCTTTGCATATAATCTGAGGCAATCTGAGATCATATCGCCCTGGAAAAAGAAGGAAATATATACACAAAGTTAATTCTGACAGACCAAACTGTGTCATTCTGACAACTGATATGGGAACATTTGACTAAGGATGGATCAGGAGGACACTTCTACAAACATTTTGTAAGGCACTCTATAGGAAGTCACACTTTTGTCAGGCAAATTAACTATCCCCATTCAAACAAAGGTTAATTGTTTTCCTCCACATAGGTGGGCCCAGCCAATCTAATCAACACACAACCTATTGACACCTCTGGATTTCCATCCATGATAAAGAAAATCAGAGAAAATCAAAAAGAAAATTCTACAGAAGTGACCCCCACCCAAACCCATAAAGTTCTTCTTACCATTCATTGTAACCACAACTATGGACTGTCCTGCGATGACACTGGACGATACTTGTAGACAACCGCATATTGTCTCTGGCATCTCCAAAGGAACAAGACGCTCTTAAAAACAAACAAAAAAACACATGGATGAGAATTAAACAATAACATTTGTTTACTGGAAACTATTTTAAACAAGATGCACTTGACGGCTTCATCGACCTATCAGAAAACAGCATTTCGTTTTTCAGTCAAGTCTAAGAATGTGACTTAAAAACTACAACTTACCACACTGGGTTAGAACCCTCTCCACAACACAAGTTGTGGGAGGCAATGGATGAAAAAATGCAAGTGTCATCGAATCCCTGTTGTGGAACACTTGACCTTGGTGGACCCTGACATCACACTGGCCACAGAGGAATGGGTGTGGTCGGCAGTCACAACAACGGATAACGGCTGGACCATTTCCACAATGTTGGCAGATCCGAGTTGCCGCATGTTGTCGAGCCACCATGGTGTTGACCAGTCGGGGTCTCTCTTTCTCCCACCACCCTGATATGAGGCTCTTTCGAGTCGACCAGTCTGCTGAGGCTTGAAGTGCCATTTCATCTTCATGTATGTCCTCACCCAGTGAGCGTTTAAGCTCTTGAAGGAAGGACTCTGTTAAAACAATGCACAATATTTAAAAACAGTAGCATTGAACAATGGCGATTTTATAATAAATGAACATACTGTTTTGAACCAGTGAAGTCAAAATAAATAACACACCTGCAGAAACGGAAGGAAAGTCAATGGTCATTTCCGCACTGGTTTCCGGAGCCCTGACATGAGAGACACCAGTCTTTCGACTCTGGCTGTGACTGGGACCTGCTGTAGCAAAAAAGCTGTTGCTTTTTACACTCAATGACACAAACTTTACCTGATGCTAGGCACAGGTACGTAATAATAACCTCAGATATATTCTAATTCAGACCCATGACTTGTGATTATGTGGTATACCTTTCCAAGATACAAAACTAGATCTGGAGTCTACATTTTAATAAACATTAATGTAGAAAAAATCTTACCTGCTTGTTTCCGGGATGATCTGGGCCTGCCGTAAATAATGTTTCCCTCACTGTCCCTCTTAATCCACCTAACATCTTGCTTGCTGTTTGATGGCCGGCTGGTGGACGGATTACTGGTGGAAGGCTGACTGGTGGATGGTTCTGCTTCCTGGTGCATGCCAATGAGCTGTTGGAGGTGAGCTTGATGTTCAGCCTGATCAACAAGGTCACTCATCTCATTCAGGAGACGGTCCATCTCAGGATCAGACATGGTCAGTAAGACAGCAAGAGAGAGAGAACACAATACAACAGTAGAGAGAGTAACAAGATACAAGACAAATGTGGCTCTTAAAAGTGCTTTTTTTTCCGATGTAATGAGGTGATGTTTTTTTTTTTAAAGGACAGGGATTAAGGAACCTGCAGAGAAAGAGAAGAACAAATCAAAAAAGAATAGATCACCAAACTACATATTACAATATGAATAACTACTAGGCTAAGAAGTTAAGTAAATGGTGCTCTTGTTCATTCATGCAATCACAATATCATAAAAAATGAATGGCTTTAAAAATAAGTTTTTGTGTGAGCTTTAGGGTTCATGATATTTTGAACACATCCTTGTGTTTGGATAAACAAACAGGAATAACATGATCAGGATACTTGTATAAACTTTGCCTTGCCAGACTTAAACTATATATATATATATATATATATATATATATATATATATATATCCCCAATAATCCCTCAATAAGCATTTACACGTCCAAAATAAAATTATGAGTTTATTTCCACACAAAATGGACTATATAGGCGCTTGCAACAGACTCATTGCCACCAAAGCGCTTTACAGATTGCCTCACATTCACCCATTCATTCATTCATTCATACACCGACGACGGTACCCTGATATATATATAGGCCTACAACATGTTCTTTTTTAATATAAACTCGTAATTGTATTACTTTTGGACGTATAAATGCTTATTCATTTCTCTTTCTTATGAGACTGTTGTAAGCGACTTACCGTGGTGGAATCGCGCTGGGCAATGGTTTCTGCGATGGTCGCACACAGTGACGTGTTGCACAAAATTGCGCCAAAATATCAATCATAATTAAAAAGTACAGTCTTAATATTTTTTTATAATATTTTTTAATATAATTTTAAAGGGTCAGCATAAATGTCTAAGTGAAGGAAACACGGGTATATGTAGCCATTACATTTAAACACACCACTTCCCAGAATGCATCCATCACTTTGCCAAAGGATATGTCCATATTAAGCAATATAAACATTTCTGCAGTAGGCTATTTAATTTATTACAACATCATAATCAGTATTGAGATGAAAGTTCTATAAAAGTAGGCGAATATTGTTTATTAATTTTTTTTGACGCAAAAAAAAAGCAAAGTTGTAGGCTCACTATAGTATAAGCAATTGCAAATTGAAATACCATCGGCAAAATATCCCACCTAAATTAAGGCATGTTTTAAGCCTACAGCAAATATGCAGTCCTGCAATTATGTCGTTTTAATGTAGGCCAAAATTATATATAAAAAAAAAAAAAAGAGAGAGAGAGAAAAAAGTCGTGATACCGATTTAGTCAAGGGTTTCTGCCCTACGAAAATGTATGGTCACCGCGCCAATGATTGTAACAGTATATGCGCCGCACGCTACTGTAAAATACACATTTGCAGCATAATTAATCGCCTGAAACCATACTTTCCAGCTGGATGGATAACCCCCATTGCGTCAAAATCCAAAGATGAGGGATTTGCATTCAAATATCGGACGACCCTCTCCGTTGTCAAGCGACGAATGGGGGTAGCTACCCTCAACGTCGGCTTATGGACGTGAGGGGGAAATGATCAAACTATGTGATCTACAATTATAAAATATCCCACCTTTAAGGCACGTGTTAAGCATACAGAAAATATAAAGTCCTGTAATTATGTAATTTTAATGTAACCCAAAATTATATAAAAAAGAGAAAGGAAAAGTCGTTATACCGATTCAGACAAGGGTTTCTGCCCTACGAAAATGTATGGTCACCGCGCCAATGATTGTAACAGTATATGCGCCGCACGCTACTGCAAAATACACATTTGCAGCATAAAATCAGTCGCCTAAAACCATACTTTCCAGCGCAGGCAAACCGCTGGATGGGTAACCCCATTTCGTCAAAATTCAAAGATGAGGGATTTGCACTCAAATCTATCGGACGACCCTCTCCGTTGTCAAGCGACGAATAGGGGGTACCCTCAACGTCGGCCTTTGGACGTGAGGGGAAAATGACCAAACGGCAGTATGTGACGAATAGGGGTGAGACCGTGTTGCAAACACATGTATGATGCGAAAACAAAACCATCGAGCGAAATACCGGAGTGAACATGGCTGTGAACGACTTTTGCAGATTATGTGACGTAAATCTACGCATCCACGGTACAATCAGCGTCTACGTCACGGCTCTCAGCCCGCCCTCTGTTCGTTGATTGGCCGGCTGTTTTGAGGCCGGAGGAAAACAGGGAAAACGGTCGCTATCTCAGACTGAGTACAGAAGCGAACTGAAATTGAGCGGAAGTACGAAGTCTGACGTAGTCAGGCTAAGGCTGTGTGTCCACCAAACCGTTTTTAGCCAGCTGATAACGCCTAGCTGTGAGTGCTTGAGAGCGTTTTGGCAGCGTTTGGCTTTTTTTTTTCCAGTAGAGATGCTTTGCTTCTTGTTATTATACGGAATATTCGCGAAAGTGTTACTAGTATCTCATTTCACAGATTGTTTGTGTCTGTGTTGTTTCTATATAAAAATGTCGATAGATTATAAAGTATTTGCTCTGGTTCTAGTTTAAAATTATTTTGTTTCATTATTATGCTTGTTGTTGTCATCTGTTTACTTTGTACGAGCAGAGTGTGGCGGTTGTGTGTTATTAGTCCCGCCCCTCCTCCACTGTGATTGGACGGCTGGGTAAAAAGTGACAGTGATGAGCGCTGCATTTTACCCAAAGTTGAACATTCTTCAACTCTTGGCGACCGGTAAAGTGTCACTGAGTGTAAAACGCAAAAGGCGAAGCTTGAATTTCCAGGTATGTCCCTCTTTGGCGAATGTATTTTCAAGATAGTCCCGCCCCTCCTCCACTGTGATTGGACAGCTGGGTAAAAAGTGACAGTGATGAGCGCTGCATTTTACCCAAAGTTGAACATTCTTCAACTCTTTGCGACCGGTAAAAAACGACGAATGCTCAGTGCATCAGCGTGAAAAAGACACTCAGCGGCGCTCCCACTGAAAACTATTGGAAAAATATGCCAGTCGCGTGAAAAAACGCTTTCGTGGACACAGGGCCTTATTCATTGTAGAATCAAAAAGGATTTAAATATTAATAATGAGTGAATGCAAGTACATTGATATAAAGCAAGACAGTTGAAAAGGCTTTAGAAAGACAAACCTCTCTCACTCTTCTTTTCAAAACCTTGGAGTAGTCAAAGTTGTTTTGCCTCACTCTCCTACAGCATTCTGGACACTCATCTGAAAGACAGTCAATATAACATTGAAATAAGTATACCAATATACCAGTATAGACAATACCTAACTGTGACGGCAGAATCAATGTGTAGTTGATACATCATATCATTTTAAATAGAGAAAATGTACTTAACACTTTTTTTTTTGCTTCATCTTGCTGGCTACCCTCTGTTGGACTGGATCTGTATAAAAAACATACAAGATACCACATTTTATTAAACACTATTTCTGTCAAGACCACTATCGTCAAATATGATTGACAGTTAGCATATAGTTTGGATTGGTGGTATGGTTCTGTTCTGGGCAAGAACTCCCAGCACATCCATGCAGCCTAGCATAGAATCATAAGAGCAGACATAAATGTATTGCAGATATCATTAATTCATTTGAATGTACAATATAATTAAGAGAATTTAAGTCTGATTCAGGGGTAATCAGAATGCTATAATGACTGACGAGAGGTGGAGCTGGGGATGGAGGAGGGTAATTGGCTCCTGAGAAACGCGATAGCTGCTGATAATACTGAAGGAGCTTATACATGTATACAGTAATAGACGTTACTGTATATAGGCGTCGTATTCCTATAGGTAGACGTGGATCAGCTGATGCGAGCTTGACTAATGTGACCTGCCAGAAAAATTACTAATTTAGAATATACAGTATCGGTCAAAAGTTTGGACACGCTTTCCCATTCTCTTGGATGGGTAGGTGGGTTCAAACTTTTGACTGGTACTATATTAAAAAAACATAGTTCTGTGATAACATACTTATTAACACAGTTCTAATAAAACATTACTGACTAATAAGGAAATATACTTCACTTTGTCTTTTTTTTGCTTTCTGGCCCCAGGGTCTTGTGGCTTTTGATGAGCCTGTGGTCTCAGTGGCAGTAGCTTCTGGAGTGCCGTTGGTCTCAGTGGCTTCTGGAGGTGCTGTAGTTTCTGTGCTACTTGTGGCCTTCTTCTGTCTTTGAAAATGAACTTGCAGACAAGACAAACATCACACACAAGAAAAATTAAACGGTTTGCCTTAATCTCAGTGCCCCTTTATTCCATATAGCCTATGACTAATTATTGAACCACAAGGAAGAGGACCTGCGGGCGAGTGATGATAACAGGCTAGTATATATAATAAGATTGATTTGTACATTACAGGTGTGTTATGCTATGATTAAAAAGTAAAATTAATTATCTACAGTCTATATCAACAAATATAGTCATCGAGTTCCTAGTCAAGGTAATGCTGTCTCTTAATGTCTGATCAGAGCATTCTAGATTTTCTGCCTACTTTTTATCTA
>NW_028118342.1:0-66019 GCF_965113295.1 Leuciscus leuciscus | reverse complement strand
ATGAAAGCATATGGACACAGATAAGACCTGTAAAAATAGCTTTATATTAAATCCCTTACTGTAAGCACTTGTGGTGATCAGTATTTAATATACATTTAAAATAACATTCCCTTTTTGTATTAATCAAACCCTAAAAACCTATACCCAATTTTAGAATATTAAAAATACATGAATTCAACGTTTTATACTCACAGCAGCATCAGGATACACAGGATTTTCCCATGAACTCCCATCTTCTAAACTGTCGGAGGCTAGCACACAATAAAACAATACATTAGTACAAAACTGCATTTACAAAGAGGTTTTAATGCGGAACAGAGGTGATATCAATGTATTTACACAGAAACTATAGTTTGAGGAAACAATGGTCATTTATTATTATTATATTTTTTATTTATTTATTTTTACTGAAAAACTACATTAGTTTAAATTTAATGACTACATTAAATTAAGCTGACCTTTAAAAACAATTGTTACTGTTACAACAACAAAAAGATAAAATAATCTTGAAAATAGTGTCGATTGCTGCAGTGTTTTAGTAGACAAGTGTTTACAAGTAGAGGGAGCAATAAGATCTCATTGATATCATGTGATTGGCCATTGGCCTGATGTATATTTGCAGGCCAAGGAGGCCAAGCGAGCTCAGTTCATTAAGGACCCATACAGGTTCACCAAAACCTTGCTGGGGGAAGCTAGATCTGGAAGATTGACCAGCCCTAAGGAAGTTGTAGAGGAGTTCCTTAAGGAAAGCCACAGTGACGCCCTCAGGAACCAAGCATGTGGTGCACATCCAAAGATCAGCAGAACTGCTGAAACTCCTGAGGAAGAGCTTGACACCAGTGAACCAACATGGAGAGAAGTCCAGGACATTGTACAAAAAGCCCGTTCAGCGTCTGCCCCAGGACCAAGCGGTATACCTTATAAAGTATACAAGAGATGCCCGATGCTCCTCCGCAGGTTATGGAAACTGTTGCGAAGGATATGGACAAAAGGTATCATTCCAGCATCCTGGAAAAGAGCAGAGGGGTGTTTTGTACCTAAAGAAATGGACTCCTCCAACATCAGTCAGTTCCGAACCATTTCTCTCCTAAGTGTCGAATGCAAGGTATTCTTTTCTGTCCTGGCAAAAAGGATGACCACCTATATGGTGAAGAACAAATATGTCGATACATCAGTCCAGAAGGGCGGAATTCCAGGTTTTTCCGGGTGCTTGGAACATACGGGCATCCTCAACCAGCTGATCCGGGAGGCCAAGGAAAGCAAAGGAAACCTAACAGTTGTCTGGCTCGACTTGGCTAACGCATACGGTTCAATCCCGCATGGCCTCATCAACATGGCTATGGAACACTACCATGTCCCCCATCACACCAGGGGTATAATTACCAGCTACTTCGGAGGATTCCAACTACGGTTCAAAACTGCCCACTTCACAACCCAGTGGCAGGACCTTGAAAAGGGAATTGTGACAGGCTGTACCATCTCCCCCATCCTGTTTGTCATGGGAATGAACCTGCTCATAACAGCTGCAGGAAAGGAATCCAGAGGGCCATCAATGGAGTCTGGCATCCGCCAACCTCCTATAAGAGGCTTTATGGATGACCTTACCATAACAACTTCAACCCATGTGCAGGCAAGATGGATCCTGAAGGCTCTTGATGACGTGGCAACATGGGCTCGGATGAAGTTCAAATCAAGGAAATCAAGAAGTATGGTGATCAGAAGTGGGAAAGTGACCAGCAAGTTCCAGTTGCGAGTACAGGGGGAGACGATACCATCAATAGAGGAAAACCCAATTAAGTGCCTAGGGAAATGGTACGACGCATCCCTGACCGACAGATGCAACGTTTCCAGGACAGAGAAACAGGCAGATGCATGGCTAAGTAAGATCGAGGGGTCAGGGCTGCCAGGAAAGTTCAAGGCCTGGCTCTTCCAGCACGGCCTGCTACCACGACTCATGTGGCTACTGACAATTTATGAAGTATCTATGACAGCAGTGGAAGGAGTCGAGAGGCGAGTAAACAAACACCTTCGCAAGTGGCTCGGAATCCCACCAAGCTTCACGTCAGTAGGGCTATATACCAGGTCTGGCCAGGTACAACTACCCCTATCGTCAGTGGTGGAAGAGTTCAAAGTGGCAAAGTGCCGGGTTGTGATGATGTACCAAGACTCCACTGATGAAAAAGTCAGAAGAGCAGGCGTCACTACGAGATCAGGACGCAAATGGGCGGCTGACACATCAGTGGCGCAAGCTGAAAGCGCATTGAAGTTGAAGGACATCATCGGGAACCCATGCGTAGGGAGGCAAGGACTCGGATCCACCCACTTCCAGCAGTGGGGAAAAGCAGACCCAAGGCAGAGGAGGGACATGATTCAAGCCGAGGTCCGACACCTGGAGGAAGAAAGGCGCAGGTCTAGGGCCGTCGAACTTGGAGTACAAGGTGCCTGGACAAAGTGGGATCTGCCAAAGCGGAAGATCACGTGGCCTGAGATCTGGAGACTGGAGCCCTTTCGCATCTCTTTCCTGCTCCGTTCAGTGTACGACACCCTTCCATCACCAACAAACCTCCACAGATGGGGAATGAGGGAGGACCCGTTGTGTAGGCTATGCGGAGGGAGGGGAACAATGGCGCACATACTGGCAGGATGCAAAACAGCTCTTAGCCAAGGAAGATACAGGTGGCGCCATGACAAGGTTCTCAGTGCACTGGCTGACATCTTGGAGCGGGAGAGGCAGAAAAAGCGCCAGACCAGTAGAAGGCCGGCGATATCCATCCAGTTCATCAGAGAAGGGGAGAAACCACCAGCCCCCAAGAAGACGAAAAAGAGCCTCTTGCAAGCAGCACAATCCTGGGAGATGAGGGTGGACCTGGGAAGGAAACTAGTCTTCCCCCAGGTTGTGCAAACACCGCTGAGGCCGGACATGGTCTTGTGGTCTGAGGAGTCAAGGAAGATAATCTTGATTGAACTGACGGTCCCGTGGGAGGACGGGTGCGAGGACGCCTATGAGCGGAAAGCCACCAAGTATCAGGACCTTGTTGAGCAGTGCAGGGCCAAAGGGTGGCAGGCCTGGCTATTCCCGGTTGAGGTCGGGTGTAGGGGTTTCCCGGCGCAGTCTGTGTGGAAGACACTCACAGCTCTGGGTATGGCAGGAAGGGAGAGGAAGGCAGCTGTCCGTAGGTTGGGTGAGGCAGCAGAAAGAGCGTCTTGTTGGCTCTGGAGTAGGAGGGAGGAGTTGAGCTGGGGGCCAGGAGGAGGTGGGCAGTGACTGGCCACCACTGCCGACCCGCCAACTGGAGGGTGTTGTGGTTCAGGGTCGAAACACCCCGTGAAAGTTGGACCCACCTGACGACATCTTCTCCTGGCTGAAAGCTACAGTCATGCACTACAGTCAGTGACTGAGTTAGTTAGCATCAGTAGATGTATCCAATAGTGCATATAATTGCCGCTAAAAAGTTGTACATTTAAACCACACTTAAAGTTTATGAATGTCCTTGCATTATTTAACCCAAATTATTAGATGAAGTATCATTTCCCTTAAATAAAAAATAAATAAAAAAGTATCCATCAAGATAATTTTATTAAGATTTAAAGTAAATTCCTATGGACACTATACCAGTGTGGACTAACCTACACAAAAACTCAGATACTCAGAATTGGGAACACACCTGTTTTTAAAACACATTAATTTTTTTCAAACAGTGTAAGTTTATAAGACAGTCAAAAAAATTAAATTTTAAATAAAAAATATTTAAGGCTGATCAATCAAAAGAGTGTACACAACTACAAGCCAAATATACTTAGAATAGTTCATTATAATTATATAAGTATATCTCGATCAAAAGATTGAGTACAAGTATAGGCCAAATATACTCAAGTATAGTTTCTACTTAAGTGTAATTTTATATATTTATAAGTATATTTCTGAGACATATATAAAAGGTAGACTGAAAGTATACTTTCTTATTTTAAGTTTTAAAGAAGAAGCACACTTGAGTACCCTGTATACTCTTGTTGGCTTAATGTTTTAGTTTTTCTCAGTCGCTTTGGTGCTTTTCTCAGATCACAATTTGAAATTCTCAAAACTTCTTGTTCATCCTCCATACCATCTAGTGTCTATATACGTGAAAAGCAATTTCTCATTCTTTTGAACAACTAACAAATACTTTAGTACATTCATGAAACTATGTACAGTTGTCTTCTGTTTCCTATCAATTGCTTATGTCAAGTTGATCCAAATATATCATTCTGGTGTTATGTTCAATGGTCTTCTGGGGTCGGGAATTCAACATATGGTATCATTCATTTTCCTGTGAATTCCATGGGCCAGAAAATACAATTACAGATGAAGCTTACCCTTTCCTTCCTCTGTGTGTCTGTAAGAATGTCAGATGTCTGGTGTTTCAGCACTGGTTTCTTCTTCCTGCTGCTCGTCGAGATGCTCGTGTGTGTGTGCTATTCTCTCACATTAAAGGAAGCGCCTCTTCTTATAGTCAGTGTAAGTGAGGGGCTGACACACACTTGCACTTGGGGTCAGATCTATTGCCCACCTTCTCGGAATTTAGCCTACAGATAGTGTTAATCTGTTGTTGTTTTATTGTATGATTTGTGCATTGATTAAAAACAATCTTGAGGTGGGCTGTGTGTTGAGAAGTTTGATGAAAGGCTGCAGAATGCCCAAACAAAAAGGAAAAAGTATATAGGCTATTTTTTATCAAAGATGTGAATTACGGAGTGTTGTAAATTACTTGTAAGTGGTAATGTACATTTCTATAGCTCTTATTGATTTTAAAGTGTCTTTTGGCCACCACTAAAATGAACCATTGCCCTAATCTATTACACATAATATTAATATTTACACATTATTTCTGCCTGCGTCAATCCACTTCCTGTTTGCATTGATGCAATGGTAATGGTATGTTTTTTTTTATTTTATTTTTTTATGTTTATTGCATATTTTATCTAGATGCCTGAGTTTCAGGGTCCTGTCACTTTAGTTGGTCTAGTTCAGGAGTATTCGATTAAAGTTGATCCGGTCTCTATATTTCCTTCTGAGTTTAGTTTGCACTTGTGTAGCCTATAACCACAAACACTACTCTTCAGCACAATGCTAACCACAAACGCTACTCTTCAGCAAAATGCTAACCACAAACGCTACTCTTCAGCAAAATGCTAACCACAAACGCTACTCTTCAGCAAAATGCTAACCACAAACGCTACTCTTCAGCACAATGCTAACCACAAACGCTACTCTTCAGCACAATGCTAACCACAAACGCTACTCTTCAGCACAATGCTAACCACAAACGCTACTCTTCAGCACAATGCTAACCACAAACGCTACTCTTCAGCACAATGCTAACCACAAACGCTACTCTTCAGCACAATGCTAACCACAAACGCTACTCTTCAGCACAATGCTAACCACAAACACTACTCTTCAGCACAATGCTAACCACAAACGGAACATTAAACACTTTATTAAAAACATAAAATAGCACATTTATGGTGAATTCCAAAGGTATTTTTGCTCCCTTGAAGGGCACTTCGGGAAGGGAACGCCATTTGTATGGACATTCCAAACAATTGAATCTCTTCACGAAGGGCTCTTCCACTAGTTCATAAGCGAAGGGAACATTCGATCGTCACTTTATTGAAGTAATTTAATCATTTATGCTCATGTAGTTATAGCGTATAAACAGAATAATTCAAGTTGTTTTATTGTGTTGTAATATACAGACACATTTTCGTCATGTAGCTATTTTAAAGTGTTGAATTTATGTTTAATGCTTTACTTATAAAGTTAAGAGCAGATTGGGAACACAAACACTCATAAAGCATATTTTAAAAACTTCTTTATAAATGTACATTTATTTGTATATACACTCGCCTAAAGGATTATTAGGAACACCTGTTCAATTTCTCATTAATGCAATTATCTAATCAACCAATCACATGGCAGTTGCTTCGATGCATTTAGGGGTGTGGTCCTGGTCAAGACAATCTCCTGAACTCCAAACTGAATGTCAGAATGGGAAAGAAAGGTGATTTAAGCAATTTTGAGCGTGGCATGGTTGTTGGTGCCAGACGGGCCGGTCTGAGTATTTCACAATCTGCTCAGTTACTGGGATTTTCACGCACAACCATTTCTAGGATTTACAAAGAATGGTGTGAAAAGGGAAAAACATCCAGTATGCAGCAGTCCTGTGGGCGAAAATGCCTTGTTGATGCTAGAGGTCAGAGGAGAATGGGCCGACTGATTCAAGCTGATAGAAGAGCAACTTTGACTGAAATAACCACTCGTTACAACCGAGGTATGCAGCAAAGCATTTGTGAAGCCACAACACGCACAACCTTGAGGCGGATGGGCTACAACAGCAGAAGACCCCACCGGGTACCACTCATCTCCACTACAAATAGGAAAAAGAGGCTACAATTTGCACGAGCTCACCAAAATTGGACAGTTGAAGACTGGAAAAATTTTGCCTGGTCTGATGAATCTCGATTTCTGTTGAGACATTCAGATGGTAGAGTCAGAATTTGGCGTAAACAGAATGAGAACATGGATCCATCATGCCTTGTTACCACTGTGCAGGCTGGTGGTGGTGGTGTAATGGTGTGGGGGATGTTTTCTTGGCACACTTTAGGCCCCTTAGTGCCAATTGGGCATCGTTTAAATGCCACGGCCTACCTGAGCATTGTTTCTGACCATGTTCATCCCTTTATGACCACCATGTACCCATCCTCTGATGGCTACTTCCAGCAGGATAATGCACCATGTCACAAAGCTCGAATCATTTCAAATTGGTTTCTTGAACATGACAATGAGTTCACTGTACTAAAATGGCCCCCACAGTCACCAGATCTCAACCCAATAGAGCATCTTTGGGATGTGGTGGAACGGGAGCTTCGTGCCCTGGATGTGCATCCCACAAATCTCCATCAACTGCAAGATGCTATCCTATCAATATGGGCCAACATTTCTAAAGAATGCTTTCAGCACCTTATTGAATAAATGCCACGTAGAATTAAGGCAGTTCTGAAGGCGAAAGGGGGTCAAACACAGTATTAGTATGGTGTTCCTAATAATCCTTTAGGTGAGTGTATAATATTAACAGCAAAAATAAGACATTGCTGTTGTCGCTGCCTAGCTTTGATGGGGTAACTTTTCCTAATTAGGAAATTACGTGGTCTTCAGTTGCTCCCTTCGCCAAGTGCATTCAAAACAGCTTCATTATTACACACCATTGCCCTGCTCCCTCCAAAGTTTCCACTTCAAGGGCTCTACCCTTCGGAGTGAGTAGGACATAGGGATGCTCCCATTCGATTGGAATTTACACTTACTCTCCTGATCAAGCCCTAATGCAAAGCATCCTGGGAAATCCAGTGCCCAGTTTCACTCAATGCAACAAAAATGATTCATATAGTTCCAACACAAATGGATTAAGCTAACTTTACATTTTACAAATTACATTTCATGTTATGTAATAAAATTGAGACAAATGACAATTAATATATACAGTATATATATATATATATATATATATATATATATATATATATATATATATATATATATGTATATATATATATATATGTGTATTTCTTTTTTTTTGCTTTTTTTTTTTTGCTTTAGCTAATTTTTTTAATGAACTAAAATCAAACAATTAATCAAACATTTCTGTGGTGTGTTGTGTGTTTGGGACAGGGTGTCTGAATCCTGGCACTCCTGAACTGTCTGGTTCAGAGTTGGGATCCAGATACTGCTGCTGTTTTTGTCTTTTGTTTTTAGCACATGGGGAATCACATCTTTCTGCCCAGTTCATTTGCTCATGTGTTGAGTTTTGCTTGAGCACAGGGATGTTGATCTTGTTTCATTGGCCATATGCTTTTGTCTTGTCTTGTCCATTATGAGCACATGGTCTGGGTGTTTGTTCCTTCACCATGTGCTCTTGTCTAGTCTTGTTCATTATGAGCACATGGTCTGGGTGTTTGTTCCTTCACCATGTGCTCTTGTCTTGTCTTTTCCATTATGAGCACATGGTCTGGGTGTTTGTTCCTTCACCATGTGCTCTTGTCTAGTCTTATGAAGTTTTTATTGTTTTTTGTTTTAATTCTGAGCTCATTAAAGATGACCCATTGATTTCTGCATATGAGTCATTTTCTCATCCATCAACCCACACCTGACACTGATGTGTTATATCCTGTGTGAACTAAGATATCAGCTTGTGTGTGTGTGTGTGTGTGTGTGTGTGTGTGTGTGTGTGTGTTATATCCTGTGTGAACTTAGATATCAGCTTGTGTGTGTGTGTTATATCCTGTGTGAACTTAGATATCAGCTTGTGTGTGTGTGTTATATCCTGTGTGAACTTAGATATCAGCTTGTGTGTGTGTGGTTCAGGTAAATTTTACGTTATGGGGACACAAATAAGAATAATAGCTTATAGATCATATTTATTTTTTATTTTTTATTTTTGGGAAAATATAAAAAGTTTGATAGATTTAGGTGTCTGGTGTATCAGACCACTGATGGTGGTTTCTTCTTCCTGCTGCTTGTCGAGATGCTTGTGTGTGCTCTTCTCTCACATTACAGGATGCGCCTCTTCTTATAGTCAGTGTAAGTGAGGTGTCATTCATATCTCTCTAAAATGTTCATTTGGCTGTTTACAAGCACAGCAATTCCTGAGTTTCAGAGTTCTGTCATTTTGGTTGGTCTAGTTCAGGAGTATTCAATTAAAGTTCCAAGAGGTCAGGTCTCTTTATTTCCTTCCCAGTGGAGGTCCGGACGATATTTTTTGGAATAGTTGTTCATTTACATCTGGGCAGCAGTAGTACTTCATAAAAGGAAAAATCCTTAACAGTCAAAATAGTCATCAAAGATGAGGATATTGAGCTATAATGACCATCAAAGTCTTTTAAATTACATGGTTCATATAATAGTATGTAACTGAAGCTATAAGTTGTGAAATCAAGCATTTCTCGTTCTTACTGTTTTTTAGTTAGCTTATGTACTAGGATAGCATACATCTACCTGATTAGCCTGCTAGCTTATTTATATATATTAGTTATGTTTTTTATTCCAATATTCCCAATTACATGTTTCAAATAAATTATGTTTGTGTGTAGGCCTACTTAGCATAACAATTAATTTATTAAAATGTATTATAGTATTGCTATATACCATACCACATTGCTATTATTATGTAAAATTTATATTAAATTAATATTATACTATACTATAATATAGAATAGTATGTTGCAACAATATTTATCCTTAAAAATACATTGTAGGCATGGTTGTGTATCCAGTTTGTTTTATTATGCAATATATAGGCATTCATTTTATATTTCAAGCATGTTGTTTGTGCACTTCATGTAATAAACATCATACATTAGTTATGATTAGTCAAGACATTTTGATAACAACTTCTGACCAGGCATTACCGCGTGGGTCCTAAAAGGAGACCCGATTTCTGAGGGGGACTTGATTTCTCATGTCTCCGCCCCCTCATTGCTACAATTCTCCTCCACCTTCAGGGTCCCATTAGCCTGGTTAAAACCAGACCATTCTCAGTAGTAACTGAGTTATGGTCTGGCAAAGCTTCATTAATAACTAATTTCCAAAAGGGCATCACCAACGGACGTCGCTCAAATGCCTCTGGGCGCAACTGGATAGACCTAAAACCAATCAGAGCGATCGTCATTGTGCAAAGCCATATGCTGCGTCCCAATTCACCTAAGTTAAACTACGCCATAAAAGTATGTACTCTTTTTGTTACTTGAAACGCAAGTAACTTTGTGGGCGGGTCTTGGGCGCTGTTGCTATTATACCGGCGGGATAAATGACTCTTGCGCCCGACGCAAATCTAAAATGGGTTGGTCTGAAGTAGCTTCATTACTCATAGGTGTGGTTTGGGCGTAACGTGAAATAAACCAATCAGAGCGACATCTCACATTCCCTTTAAGAGCAGGCGCGCAATATAATATTGCTATTATAACGGCGGATTTGCCAGACACACGCCAGGAGCGGTTCACAGCCGAGGAGACCGACGTTCTCGTCAGGGCCGTAAAACACAGAGAAGTGACATTGGGGATGGAGAAACACACCCAAATAAGCTTCGGTTAAACAGGCGTATAATAATTTGGGTAAATGTGTTAAGCTAGATTTATGCCTATTTTTCACATCTTTATGGACACAACAATGATTTCCCTCGTTTGTTAATATTTTTCCTTGTAATAATGTATGATTTGCAAAAATGAAAACTGCTGCTTTTGTGTAGATGAGAGAATCAAAGTGTATGCGCGTTGTGCACACGCATTGATTATGGCCAAGCATGCGCCCTTAAAATATGAATATGAATAACATGCGCAACGCGCCACTGACTTTAGACTAGGTTTTTCCTGGTCAGTGGCGGAATTGTTTTCTAATCCTGCAAAATAGCATCAGGGAACGTTTGCGCCGAAACACGCCTCCTCTTTTCGCTAAACCGTCCCCGGGAGCGCAAGTTCATTCCCAAGTTTACCGGCGTGCGTCTGTGGAGGGAAAAGTCTGCTGTGCGCGGGTGCAAAATAGGAATGATACATGCGTCGTTGTACAAAGTGAATTACGCTGGGTGCAAGATAGGGCCCTAAGTGTGTAAAATAAACTTAAATGATCTTTAAAATATATTTAAAATGATATAACCTATATGTGTTTCACATTCTTTTTGTTGCAAGAAAACATAGGCCTAACTTCTGAAAGTGAACAGCAGTGTTTTACTGTAGCATAAGAAGTGTTATTTTTACATCAGTGTAAACCACGGGGTTTAGGGTTTCAGGTAGGCCTACATTAGGATTATTCAGTTTCTGTTCTTAAATAAACCTATGTAAAAATAAAATACTGCAGTGCTTAGTTTTCTCTGTATGAATTAAATATATAGGATAGGCTACTGATTCTTATTAAAGCTAGTTATTTAGAGAAGTGAGTGATTTTCTCTTAGTATGTTGTTCATGACCCCAGTTATTGCAAGCCGTTGCGATATGCATATCGCAATATACATTTGCGATATTTCAATATATTGTGCAGCCCTACTACAGCTCCCATTTAGCTATATCAGATCTCAAACTTACCGCCAGAAGAAGTTCCTACCTTAATTATGCCACGTGGAAACTGACCAATTTCATGTGGGTTAAATCCTTAAAGTTGCAGTCTTTTTTTCGACCGATTCGACGTGTTGAATCGGCGTCGGGCTGTGGGTGAGAGAGAGAACTCTGATTGGCTGTTCAGCTGAGTGAACGAGTCAGTGCACGAGAATAATAGCAAAACAGCGAGCAAAGAAGTCAATAAGGTACAGATAGAAGGCTGTTCATCTTAAGCCTGGAACACACCAAGCCGACGCCGACGAACTAGCGCTGATGAAAGCCGACTGTGTTGTCGCCTCGCGTCGGGGTAAAAAGCTGCACTCTAACACACACCGAGAGAACTACTGCCGACTGTCAGCTAGAATGCGCGTTCTGCGCCTGCGTGTAAATGAGACAACTGTCTATTTCTGCAGATATATTCATCATTCAAAAAGGGAAACCGACGCTGCCGGCTGCAGATACACAACCCGTAAACAAAGCAGTGCGTGCTTACCGTTTTGAATATCAATCCTGCTAAACACTTTCTTTATTCCACTACGCTCGTGTTAATACTGAAATATTCGCCAAGGAACACTCAGGTAAGATGACGTAACATTAGAACAGCCTTCTATCTGTACCATTTTGACTTTGCTCGCTGTTTTGCTATTACTCTCGTGCACTGACTCGTTCACTAAGCTGAACAGCCAATCAGAGTTCCCTCTTTCACCGACAGCCCGACGCCGATTCAACATGTCGAATCGGCCGAAAAAAAGCCGACGAGGACCAATTTCAGCTGACGGTGCCGAACACACAGAGGAAACTTAAGCCCAATTTATACTTCTGCGTCGAACTCACGCCGTAGCTACGTCGTAGGCTGTGTGTAGCGCGCGTACCCTTCGGCGTACCCTGACGTGCACCTCTCCAAAAATGTAACAACGCGTCAACTCTACGCAGACGCAAGCGCTGTGATTGGTCTGCTAGGACCGCTCCCTCGGGTTTCACATCCTCCCTCTGCAAGTGTAATTGCGCGTCAACGCGGACAACGACGCAGAAGTATAAATGAAAACCAACGCGTTGCCTACAGCGTAGAGGCTCCGGCGTAGGTCCGACGCAGAAGTATAAATCAGCCTTTAGTCGGCCGATGCACAAAAACTGCCCGACGGCCGACCGTCGCCGGCTTGGTGTGTCCCGGGCTTAAGAATGACAGCTAGTGGTCGAAATAGGTACTGCAGTACAAATTCAAAATATTGTAGATCGTTGTTTCCCACGCCCCTCAGACTCGACACTCACGCGGGTTGCCAGTTTGAGGACACATGACCAAGCCATCAGTGCAATTGACAATGAAAGCCGAGTAAGTTGATGAGTTGATTTATCCACGTTTTAATATGCTTTCGTACATAGAGATTTTTAAACGGATACTGAGGCTTTTTGGTAAGGCTTCATTCTTAAAGGGTAAGTCCACCCAAAAATGTGTATTCTGTCATTAATTACTCACCATCGTGTTGTTCCAAACCCCTAAGACCTTCGTTCATCTTTGGAACACAAATTAAGATATTTTTTTTTTATATATCCAAAATCTTTCTGCAATATATTTTTGCAATAGCTATATTTAATTCATACTGCTACATTGTAACACCTAACAGACAACGAAACAAGTTTGTTTAACTCAAATATTAAAGGTAATATTAACTCAATAACTGATTATATTTAGCAGAACTCAGATTGAATAAGTTACAGCAGATTTCTATGCTTTTCTTCTGACTGTAGAAGTGTCATTTGTGTTTTTGATCAAAAAGATTATATATAGATAGATTGGTAAGTGTTCATTGTCATTAAGTTGGAATTTAAAAGGGTTTTCTGTTTTCTGGTATGTCTGAGTTTTGGTGGCTTAGTGAAGTGCAGAGCCTGCGGTTAGGTTGAGATGGCCTAATCTGATCAAGACTAATTGTTGCTTTATCTATAAACTTGGCTGTACTTCAGAACAGTGATAGTATCTGTGGTCTGTGCTTATCTGTTATAACACACATGTGCTCTGCAAATATTAACGACTAACAAGTTAACAGTAAGTGATTTTGTCAGTTTTATGCTATTTAATACTATTTGAGTGGATATGATTAATTTAAGAAATATTGTTTTTGTGTATTGTATTAATGTCAGTCGTTAAACATAAAACAGTTACAAATAATTTTGTTATCATTTTCCATCATTTTCCGTTTTAGGTGCTTCACGGAAGACGTTTTGTTCTCATTATCTTTTGTCATACATATTTACACCGAGTGGGTTTTAAACTCCAGTATTATTGGGTTTTCGTGCTCTTAGTGAGCTTCCCTTGTTTTCTGATCACATGTGAGATGATGATGCACTTGAAATATTCACCTAAATACGTATCAGTTTTTGTTGAATAAATTAAAGTGTTTGAGTCCATCTCTATCTCTCTTGTGTTTACGTCTGTGTTACAATCATTCACTCACCCTCAAGTTGTTCTAAACCTGGATTCTTCAAAATATCTTCTTTTGTTTTCAGCTGAAGAAAGAAATTCATACAGGTTTAATAATTTAATGAATTATTATTATTGAACCTGTATGAATTTCTTTCTTCTGCTGAATACAAAAGAAGATATTTTGAAGAATCCAGCGAGATGCATCAAATTGATTTAAAAATAAAAATAAATAAATTGCTACCCTCAAGTGACATTGTCACAGCAGTAGCCATTAACAGCTCCTTGTCTTCACTCGGCCATGCTTTTCCAAATAAAACCAGTGCTGCGTCCCAATTCGCCTACTTATACTACGCCCTAAAAGTATGTACTCTTTTTGTGAAGAAAAAGTACATACTTTTGAGTGTGTAGCAAAAGAGTTGGCAAGCTTTGGGATATACTACTTCGTCATGTTTAACGGACAGATCTGTCGCGTGCGTCCTGTCACCGTAAACTGCCCTGTCAATCATCTTGTCACAGTTAAAATCCTCCATTCAATCTAATTTAATTTCTTATCGTTTCGGAGAGAAATGTAGTTGCACGTTGATCTGCCAGTCGTGGGTCTTTCATGCGGAGACTCTCCTCATGTGTTTGCAATTTGAATATAATGATGCATTTAAAAGTTAATGGCTAAACGTATCTTTACAAAAGTTCACAATGCTGCTGCAGATGCAATATAATGTGGACAACATTGAAACATTGAGTATCAAGTTAGATACTGATAATTAATCACTCAAACCCCTTTATCTAAACCTCTCTACATAACCGCTGGACTTGCGTGTCCGCCATGTCTGTAGTTTTTTAACACTTTTCACTCGTGTTTGTAGTTCTAACCGAATCCTCGTCCAACGCGCGATGGGTTGTGAGCAATATTAGCCGTTAGAGTGCGCATCGATCTGCACTTCGGATTCTGACCGGAAATAGTAGACCATCCGGGTATCTTTGGAACACTCATTTCAACATACTACGATTTGGGACGTACTAATTCTATTTTCGAATACTATTTAGGACGGATAGTATGAGAATTGGGTCGCACCACAGGTTTTTTGAGTTACTGTTGCCTTTCTATCAGGTCGAATCAGTCTAGTCATTTCCTCTGATCTCTGACATCAACAAGGAATCTTCGCCCACAGAACTGTGAGGGAAAATCCCAGTAGATCAGCAGTTTCTGAAATACTCATACCAGCCCTCTGGCACCAACAACAATGCCACTTTCAAAGTCACTTAAATCACCTTTCTTCCCCATTCTGATTCTCTGTTTGAGGCATGTAGAGAGTGTCTATATGCCTAAATGCACTGAGTTGCTGCCATGTGATTGATTGATTAGATATTTGCGTTAACAAGCAGTTGAACAGGTGTACTTAAAGTGGCTGGTGAGTATACATATCTACTAATGATCATGTGAAGATATACAAAATATTAATTTTCTAGCATGCAAACTGGTATTTTCTGGTATGTCTTAGTTTTGGTACCCATTTTGGTGAAACGTAGAGCCTGTGGTAGTTGAGGCCTGGCCTAATCTGATCTAGACTGTTTGTTGCTTTATCTATAAACAATGGCTGTGCATACATTTTCTATCATGCAAACTTAGTGCATATAAATGCCAGCAGCCATATCACCCTGTAGCCCAAGACTGGTTGCCCACTGAAGCAGGGTTGAGTCTGGTTAGTACCTAGATGGGAGACCTCCTGAGAAAAACCGGGTTGCTGCTGGAAGAGGTGTTAGTGAGGCCAGCAGGGGGCGCTCACCCTGTGGTCTGTGTGGGTCCTAACGCCCCAGTGTAGTGACGAGGACACTATACTGTCAAAAGAGCACCGTCCTTCGGATGAGACGTTAAACCGAGGTCCTGACTCTCTGTGGTCATTAAAAAGCCAAATTTGCCCAGTGGCCTCTGTCCATCATGGCCTCCTAATCATTCCCATATACTGATTGGCTTCATCACTGTCTACTCTCCACCAATAAGCTGGTGTGTGGTGGGCGTTCTGGCTCAATATGGCCGCCGTTGCATCATCCAACTGGATGCTGCACATTGGTGGTGGTTGAGGAGATTCCCCCCTTCCATAATGTGAAGCGCTTTGAGGACCCAGAAAAGCGCTATATAAATGTAACAAATTATTATTATTATTATTATTATTATTATTAATGAACAAGTGAGAAATTACGTATTGCTGCCATTTTCACAGTTATTACTCAGTGAGAAAAGATTCATCATAGTTTGCACTTGTGTAGCAATATAACCACAACCACTTCTCTTCAGCACTGCTAACCACAAAAACGTCAGCATAACATACATTCTTTTAAATGTCAAATATTTAAAAACACATAAAATAGCACTTAATTTCAACCTTTACTCTCCTGATCCCTCTGCAAAACATGTTGGCTCACATTTTCTACAGTGGCTGACTTGCATGTGACACAAGCCACCTGGTGGTGATACATGCAAACCTCTTCTTATACAAGTTAAAGACAGTTCCATGTCTAAAATAAAGCTGAAATAAAATATAAATATTAGATTAAAAACATAAAATAAAATTAGAAATATTGCCTGGCAACGAACTAAGTTGAAGCACTAAAATAACTAACCATAAATAAAAACTGAAAAAAGGAGAAAAAAATCAATATACATATTTATTTAATTTTTTACAAAGTTTATTCTACACAGTGTGTCCAAAAAAGATTGTATGGGAACTAAATAAATAAATAAAATAAAAATCATGAAAGCCAGTGCATGAAGACATTTGCTTAAAATGAAGCCTAAAAGTGCCCCTTTTTTTCTAAAAGTATATATTTTTTTTTTTTTAAAGAAAAGGTAAGAATAAAGACGTAGATTTATGATTTGGTATTGCAGATGGTGACATCATTTTACTATTTGAGAGACAAAATGCCATTCCATTACAAGCAAAAAGATTAACTTTGATTATTTTGTGTGTTCATCTTGTCTTGTGAAGTTCTGGATCCTCCACCGACTGCAAAACCACACACAAACATGAACACACACAGCAGCTCTCAGAATCACTCATGATCACAGTGGATTTGACTGATTGTGGTGATGATGATGATGATACAGTACCTTTGCATCTTCATCCTTCTTGCACAAAGCTTTCCCAGTACACAGAAACTATCATCTAGTCCTCTGAAGGCCATCTAGCTGCGCCAAGAACTTTGACAGAATTGGCAGTTTATGAATTCAAAAAAAAGAAAAAGAAAAAAAAAAGAAAAGAAGGGAAATAAATGGCCATGAAATATGCGTATACTGTGGAGGAATTGTTTTTTTAATATGATTATTAATCAATCATTTTTCTTTTGAAGTTTATATATAATTGTATAGGATTTCTCGTTAAAACAAATATCTTAAAACAAATATTTGTAACTTTGATCATTTTAAGATATATCTTTTGAAAAATATCAAAACTGACCATGTGCATCATTTTTGCATTGCACAAACACAGTCAATGGAACGTAGGCCCAAATGAACACTGTAAAAAATGTCTAACCTCTCCAAGTCAAAATTTTCTAGTGACTGGTCACATCTAAATTTTTTAATTAGCCCAAGTGCAATTCTTGTTGCAATAGTCTGTTAACATTGGCTCAATTAGAAATAATACGTCAGACTAATTGAAAAATTTAGATGTTATCAGTCACTAGAAATTTTGAACTTGGGGATGTAATTTTTTTTTACAGTGAAGGTTTTCAGGTAAAATTTTAACTTTTGTTGTTTTTGTGAAGAAATTATGAATAAAAACATTAATCAAATGTAACATTTTAAAATATTACCAATATCAAAATACATTGCTAAAAATAAAAAATGAATCACCAATTAATCAAAATCTAAACTTCTAGTTGTTGAGCCATAGATGTTTTGCCCATGCCTGTTTTATTTTTATTTTTACCCAAAAATGAAACTTCTTTCATCATTTACTCATGCTGTTGTTCCAAACCCAAGACAACAAAGAATTGTTATTATTGAAATAACATAACACACCTGAAATATTGCTTTTATATCATTTGTCGGTTTAAAAATGATCAATTGTATGATGAAAGCAACGAGAACATTAATTTCTTGATAAACCCATGGGAAAAAAGTAAAGAATGAAAAATCTTATGACATTAGGAAAATGTGCTGTCACATTACATCGCTAAAAATCATTTAGTAGCCTTACCTTTCCTTGTTTTTGAATAAATAAATAAAATAGTATAAAATACTTTTTAGAGTTTTTCTCAATCTTTTCCACTGGGCAAATAGTATTTTTAATTGCTTTATATTTTTAATGGAAACAGACCTCAGACCATGAGTTCTGCTATTATCATGCACTTAGCAATCCTCGCTGTAAAACATTAAAACACAGCATGCCACCGGAAAAGTGTTCAAAAGCATAAGATCCACTAAATATTTATATTTATTAGAATATAAAAAATGTTTTAACTTCTCGGTAATGATTTCGCAACCCAGGCTCATTGGAAATACGTTACTCTGACTGAATGGCATATTTAATCTAAATGTGTATCAGATGTAAAACATAGTTTAAATTATTATTGTATTCGTTTAAACTGTTATTGTGAACATGTAGCCTAGGCTATAGGCTACTGTATTGGCGCGTGCTGGTTTGTATATTATATCTGACGTCACACAGTAAGTATGCAGTATGATAGAGATAGTCGGTCGGTTGGATTGTAATTATGAGCGGCAGGTTTCTCCAGATTGTGCGTAAATGAGAAGAGTAAGTATATCTGCCCCATTACTCGTGATATTGTATTTCTTTGTCAAAGCAGCTTTTATTTCTGCTATTTGATGTGGATGAGAGTTAGGAGTTTAAGGGTCGCTACACGACCGTTGTGCTAATTATATCCACGTTTGTACATGCTTCGGCTCACCTGACTCAGTACGTCGGGTCAAAATATGTCACATCGTGTTTAGACATGTTTATACTTTACTACTGTTGTTAGGATTGTTCAGTACGGTACTTTGTGGATGAGTAAAATAAGAAGTAAGTTAAGTGGTGTTAAATATTATTATCTGGACCGCTATCGAGGCTTCTCTATCAAGGCTTTGCTAGCTCGAACGGAACATAGCATCCGGTTGCTAGCAAGGGGTTTTCGCTATTTATTTTACAGTCTATGGGTTTTCGCAATAAAAGCATCCAGCCGTTTAGTTAGTTGGAGGCTTTAAAGCGTATCATAGATGACAGGAAGTGCTGTCTACGTTAGTGGTAACTTAACGCATGGTAGAAAATCTGAGAAACCCAAATCCTTTCTCTCTGCTTACATTATTAGAGTTTAAGAGATATATAGTCATATTCTGACTATTGTTTATTTTATGTTTGGTAATGTATATTAGTGCTTAAGGAGGCATGAGTGTGTGCATATGTTTCCTTTATTCATTTGTATTTTGTTTCTCTCAATAGAAACCACACTCATGGTGCGTTCACACCGGACGCGAATAGCGCGTCAGGCGCGAGTGATTTCAATGTTAACCCCTCATCTACACCGCACACGTCTGCGGCGCATTACGGCTGCGACACGGCTACCGGAGCTGATCGCGCCCATTCTAGTCAATGCTTGTGTTTACACCGGCCGCGACGCGGCGCGTAAAAAATTCCTGCGGCGCGAATGACCCCTCATTTACACTGCACACATCTGCGGCGCAAGGACGTTTTGTTGCTGCGTCGACCAAAGCGCAAGCGCAGCGGTGCGCATCATTGGCGTGCTCAAGCGCATGCCGCGGTCAAAGTTCAAAATAGTTCAACTTTTGCCGCTGCGCTCTGTGACGATTACCAGCGCGGCCAATAGAATCGGGGGATCCAAACAAGGACGGAATTCAAAATGGATGAACGGCAAAATTGTATATCTGAATTAAAACAAGAATCATGAAGTCAGCTCTTTTTTTAGAATAAAACATTTATTCAAACATTAAACCTGAAACTAAGAAACAAAAACAGACGTAATAGAGCTCCCGCTAAAAGTTTTTAAAACTCCGCCTACGTCATAGCTCAGCGCAAATCGCGTTGTATCTGAAGGGCAACGCTGAACCCAGCGGCAAGCGCCGCGCATACCGCGTCCTGTGTGAAAGGCCCATAATGGTGCGTTCACACCGGACGCGAATAGCGCGTCAGGCGCGAGTGATTTCAATGTTAAGTCAATGCAAAGACGCGTTACGCGCGTAAAAAATTCCTGCGGCGCGAATGAGGCGTAGAGCGCGGCGCGGTAGACGCGAATACGCCTCATTCGCGCGTCAAGTTCGCGCGAATAGCGCGAATTGAGCGTCTGCCGCGTTAAGCGCGTTACGCGCGAATGATTTTATTAGTGCTATTTGTGCATTCACGGGTTTGATGCGAATTCGCGTCTGCCGCCCGAGTTGAAAAATCTGAACTTCTGCGTGAATTCGCGCCGCGTTAACCAATCAGGAGCCTGCTTGCTGCTGTCACGTGGTGAAGTGACAGTTTATAATGTTATTTTATGTTTGGCCTCAATAAATTATTTTGTAATATGACTAAAATGCACAACAAAGCAAATCTTTCACATAAAAACTCGATTTCAATATATGAGAGATACTCATTTTGTATTGAATGCTATTTATTCCATATCTATTCTAGATTATATGAAACATTATTATTCTAATGTAAAGACAACAAACACAATTTAGTGTATAAAAACAAAAATCACAGGACAGGTTTCACTTTTGGAGGCTGGCTCCATTTATTATCAAAACAAAAATAAATGACAGATTAGGTGGGTGCGGGCGAGGGTGAACCTCGCGCCGGGCTGTAGAGCGCGGGCTCGACAGGCAGCGACCACTCGAGGCCGAGGCCTTATACGGCCTACTCTGTCCTCGTCAGCGTCCTCACCGTTATGTCCACCAAACCTAGCTCCTGGAGCAAATTGTGAAACTCCTGAAACCCTCCGGAGGGTCTGGTGGATTCGAGTACAGCGACGATGTCCCCTACGCAGCTGTTTCTGCTCTCCAGAGCATATACGAGCGGTGACTCTCTCGATTAATGCTAACGCTAATGCTCGATAAACATCTAAAAAAGATGGCCGCCAAAACTTTCACCTCTGACGCGCGTAAATTTCTGTTCAAACTTTTGTTTTTACGCGCGTTAGACACGCGAATTAACACAAAGTGGTCAAGCGTCAAACTAGACGCGGCAGGCGCGAATTTGACGCGCTATTCGCGTCCGATGTGAACGCAGCATAAGGCGTAGAGCGCGGCGCGGTAGACGCGAATACGCCGCATTCGCGCGTCAAGTTCGCGCGAATAGCGCGAATTGAGCGTCTGGCGCGTTAAGCGCGTTACGCGCGAATGATTTTATTAGTGCTATTTGTGCATTCACGGGTTTGATGCGAATTCGCGTCTGCCGCCCGAGTTGAAAAATCTGAACTTCTGCGTCAATTCGCGCCGCGTTAACCAATCAGGAGCCTGCTTGCTGCTGTCACGTGGTGAAGTGACAGTTTATAATGTTATTTTATGTTTGGCCTCAATAAATTATTTTGTAATATGACTAAAATGCACAACAAAGCAAATCTTTCACATAAAAACTCGATTTCAATATATGAGAGATACTCATTTTGTATTGAATGCTATTTATTCCATATCTATTCTAGATTATATGAAACATTATTATTCTAATGTAAAGACAACAAACACAATTTAGTGTATAAAAACAAAAATCACAGGACAGGTTTCACTTTTGGAGGCTGACTCCATTTATTATCAAAACAAAAACAAATGACAGATTAGGTGGGTGCGGGCGAGGGTGAACCTCGCGCCGGGCTGTAGAGCGCGGGCTCGTCAGGCAGCGACCACTCGAGGCCGAGGCCTCACGGCCTACGCTGTCCTCGTCAGCGTCCTCACCGTTAGGTCCACCAAACCTAGCTCCTGGAGCAAATTGTGAAACTCCTGAAACCCTCTGGAGGGTCTGGTGGACCCGAGTACAGCGACGATGTCCCCTACGCAGCTGTTTCTGCTCTCCAGAGCATATACGAGCGATGACTCTCTCGATTAATGCTAACGCTAATGCTCGATAAACATCTAAAAAAGATGGCCGCCAAAACTTTCACCTCTGACGCGCGTAAATTTCGCTTCAAACTTTTGTTTTTACGCGCGTTAGACACGCGAATTAACACAAAGTGGTCAAGCGTCAAACTAGACGCGGCAGGCGCGAATTTGACGCGCTATTCGCGTCCGGTGTGAACGCAGCATTACACTCACCCTCAAACTCACTCACATAAGAAAAGAAAAAAATAGAATAAAGAACTATCTCTCAGCTTTTCATTTCATACTCTGGAATATTTGTCCTTAAGTGGTGTTCTGGCCGACACACCTGAGTGAACCTGGTGATAAACCCAGAATTAGCACCCAGACTGAGCGTCTAGCCTACCCATTATGGTTTTCCTTCATCTGCCGTCAGTCCCTCAGCTCACCATCGGTGTCTCCAAACTGCTCCGTCTCCAGAGTCAGAGTTTGCGCGCAGTTCCCGTCAAGTTTGTTTTTTAGAAACGTATGTGTCGGAAGTGAAGTACGCCTCTTAAAGGAGCTGTATGTAAGAAATGTATTTCAATGAATCATAAAATGGAAAATGGTTTCATTTCAAATACTTATATCACTGACAACAGTAGTCCGGCCAGGATATTGTCATTTAAAAAGTGAAGTTGCAGCCCTCAACTGATGGCTACTTGTGTTTTGACCTGATGCTCCACCCTCCACCTATCTACCAATCACGAAGTCAGTAGTGTTTCGGCATCGGGGTTGCCAGCTCTGCTCTAGTTACCACAGCTATAGCAGCCTACGTTCCTGCTGGATCCTGCAGCCTATCTGGCAACCTCGAGTCAGGGTGGAGGGGGAGGGGATACACCGCTCTACAGTCATTTGAAAGTGATTGCAGTACCAGTTTTGGCCTCAATCTTACATACGGCTCCTTTATTAAAATGATGGACAGGCAACATGGCTGATCTTGGAAAGGATAATGTTTTCACATGACTCAAAAAATCAGTTATGAGCATGAAAAGGCTATTTTTCTATTTTATTCAGTTCAGTTTAGTTTATTTATCCCTTAGGAAATTAGTTTTCAGCTGAGCTGCTTTTGTCAAGACATGGATTAAAAGTTAAAAGAAAAAAGCTCCCCAACAAGAAAAACAGATCAGAAAATATAGTCAGACAACAAGGCAGTTATTACAATGCTTTGTCTTTGACAACAGAATATACACTTCTGTCCCACTATTATATGCTAAATTACCAAATGTATAGGCTACTGTAATGTAAAAATGTAATACCTATCAGACTTAAATACCTACTTATTAAAATTGATGACCATTTGTATCAAATCAAAGCCTGGGAAGTCCATGGCTATAATTCCAAAACAACCCTTGAAATTCTGTTTAAAAGCGCCTTCGAGATTATTATATAGCCACGGATTGATTTGTTTTGCCACATTTTTGGGGGTTTCGAGTAGCCGACCTACAGGCCAGCCTGTGCCGCTTGAATAGTTCAAAACAGCAGTATTAACTTTACATGCTTCTAAAGCCTCATTCAGATGGGCAATAATTGTATCTTTCTTACTGTTAATATTTTTTACTTTATAGTCACCTTTTACATCAGTTTCATGTAGAGGAAGACCCAGACGAAAGGTGTTTTTCTGAATGAAAACTATTTTCCCTCTTACATCTTTCATTCTTGGTATTTGGTTATAAACCCAACTTTTAGTATTCTGTTTAAGTTGGGATATAACCTGATTCGGAAATTCACCGTTATGCTTAACTCTAACCAGCACTGTCTCAGTTTGGTATATAGATAAAAAATTATTTATTTCATTTAAAACATTGTTGAATGTTGTATGTTGGGACATCGGTCCATGCACAACTTTCAGATTGTCCCCAGACACTCTCAAGTCGATGTAGCGTATCCCGGCCTTTAGCTGGTCCCCTAGTGACCATGCCTGACATTCTGCTGCTACTCCTCCATGAAGAGCCAAGGAGTCATGGGTACCAGGAATAGTGAGGGTAGAAATTAACTTTTCATTATCCAGAGTTTCCATCCAGCCAATTTTATAATTTGCAGGGAGATTGAGTGTTTTCCCATCATTAAACACTTCTTGTTGATAACTCTTGTGCAGTCTGTGGAACAGAATCAGAACATCATGTCAACAATACTTGACATAAAAGTCAGCTCATACATATATATATATATGTATGTATTCTGTATGATAATTACGTTATCAGTGCTCGGGCCGTTACACACCGGTACGCATTACATGTGTTGTTCTGAGTTTTAACTTTTTGTTAAACGTTTTAACTGACGTTTAACGGCCAAATTATTACCTCCCTGCTGGTTGCTTAAAGTACCGGCAAAAGTTTGGACACTACTATTTTTTATGTTTTTGAAAGAAGCCCTATATGCTCATCAAGGCTGCATTAATTTGATCTAAAATACAGAAAAAAACTGTAATATTGAAATATGAATACAATTTGAAATAATGGTTTTCTATTATAATATACTTATAACCTTTGATACTTTTTCCAGGATTCTGAGGAAAAAAAAGGAAAAAAAAAAGAACATAATTTATTTAAAATATAAATATTTTGTACCAATATACCGTTTAAATGTATGGGGTCAGTAATATTCTTTCTTTTTTTAAAGAAATTAATAGGAAGGATACTTTTATTCAGCAAGGATGTGCTAAATTGATCAAAAGTGACAGTAAAGACTTATAAAAGAATTTCTTTTTAACTATTTATTCATCAATGAGTCCTGAAAAAAGTGTCACAGGTTTAAAAAAAAACCTGTTCCTAACATTGAAAATAAATCAGCGTATTAATGATTTCTGAAAAATCATGTGACACTGAAGACTGGAGTAATGGCTGTTGAAAATCCAGCTTTGTATCACAGAAATAAATTATATATTTTTTAAGTATATTAAAATAGAAAACCATTATTTTAAATTGTAATAATATTTTTCTGTATTTTTGATAAAATAAATGCAGGCTTGATGCGCATAAGAGACTTCTTTAAAAAAATATATTAATGTGTCAAAAAAAAATTGAACAGTATAGGCTACTGTAGCCTATTATTATACCATTGCTGCATAGTTATGTAAACTTATGACTAAAGTGTAAATGTAACAAAAATCATCGCAATTTCATGACTCACAGGACTAATATTTTGCGGATTCACTCCCACATTTAAATGCAGTTATCATTCTTTATAATTTACAGTGTGAACGTAACCACTGGTCCTCTAGAAGCATGAAAAACATTGTCAATAGCGTCAATAGATTGTCAATAGCGCTCCCTTTAAGCCATCACTACTGCGTTCTGCACTCTCCCTAAAACCCTCGTCATAAACACTGAAGTTGTCCGCACTGCACAGTGAATCTCTTATTTATATCGCGTCTACTTTGTTGTTTATGAGGGGATTTGCGAAAGGATAAAGCTTGTGCTGATTCTGAACATACATTTTGAGCGAATTCTCTGCATGGTGACTCTAAAACGCCTCTGATTTGCCACTGTGTTCATGCGCTTAATATGTACTTACATGTCTGTGATTGGCTACAATGCTCAACGCTGAAACAATACAAGTAGTTTCATTTCGTTTTTGAATAATATTGTGTCCTCCAGTGCCCGGACTCGACTGTAGCCTACTCGGAAACTCGACTGTAGCCTACTCGGAAAGATTTAAAAAATCCTTTGTTAGAAGTTTTGACTGACAGCACACATCAATATTAAAGTCCCCTAGCAGAAGAATATTGCTATAATTAGTTACACATTCCCCCACAAAAGCAGCGAATTCATTTTTAAAATCTTTCACTAGGTGAGGGGGCCGATACACCAGCGCTAACAAAACAGGATCATCAAATTCCAGTCGCAACAGCTGTGCTTCAAAGCTACTGTAAATTGTAGACGGAACGGAACGACAGTAGCTACTAAAACTTTTTTTTTTTTTTTTTTATTACCGCTAGACCACCCCCACGGCCAGAAGAGCGGGGGGAGTTAAAAAATGTGCAGCCTGCCGGAATCAACTCAGCAAAAGGACTCAAATCACCAACCTTCGTCCAAGTTTCTGTGATGCACATAAAATCCAATGCGTGGGTAGTAAAAAAGTCATTTAAAATGAACGTTTTATTGACCTTCGCCAGGAGAATGGAGACTCAATCCGGAAGTAGTTCAGATGGTTTGGCGACGATTTGGCAGAGCACAGGTGGATCTCTTTGCCTCAGAGACCTCAACCCAATGCCCCCGGTTGTTCTCCTGGACAGAGAAGTCCAGCCTGTTGGGTCAGGTCTTCTACTCTATGCATTTCCCCCGAACCCCTTAATTCTGCCAACTCTCCACAGAATTCTTCAAGGACACCACAGGATGCTCCTAGTGGCACCAAACTGGCCAGGCAGACCTTGGTTCCCAATGTTATTCAGGCTTTTCAATAGGGGGGCCTGGAGCATACCAGGAGACAGGACCTGCTCATTCAGTTACAGGGGAAGATTTGGAACCCAAGCCCAGATTGGCTACAGCTCTGTGTCTGGCCGCTGAGGAGCCAGAATTACTGTTGAAGTCTTGTGATGTTAAGGTGCAAAACACAATCCTGAATTCTAGAGCACCTTCCACCAGGAATATCTATGCTTGTAGGTGGAAGCTTTTCACTGATTGGTGTACACCAAGAAGGTTGGTCTCAGAGCACTGCCCTGTGCCAATGGTGTTATGTTTTCTGCAGTCCCTGCTAGACAATAAGAGGGCTCCCGCTACCCTAAAGGTATATGCTGCCACAATTTCTACCCTGCATGTAAAGGTAAATGATCAATCACTAAGGTCACATATTCTAATCACCCGCTTTCTGAAAGGTGCTCAGCGATTCCACCCTGCTCCAGCTGTTTGGGTGCCCTCATGGTACCTCAGTCTGGTTTTAAGAACACTTACACAACACCCCTGTGAGCCAATGGAGCATTGTGGCCTGAAGTGGCTTTCAATAAAGACTGCATTCCTTTTGGCAATAACATCAGCCAAACATGTTGGTGAGCTCCACGCATTGTCAACCAATACGTCCTGTATGCGTTGGACTGTGGATGGAACAATGGTGACATTGTGGCCTAACCCCTCATTCCCTGGCTGGCCTGGCTGCTGTTTACCACAGCAGCATTCCAGTCAAAACTATTGACTTTCATGTGACTTCAACCTTTGAATATTTAATTTTCAAAGTTTCTGGTACATCTCCAATGCTCTTGATCCTCCTGTATCGTCCACCTAAATCTTTCTCAAATTTCTTCAGTGAACTGCATGAACTGTTAACCCTTTCCTCTGCCTTATCCCCATGTGTTATATTACTTGGTGATTTCAACATACATGTTGATACTGTTTGTGCAGAATCGCGTGAACTCTTGTCAGTGTTTGAATGTTTCAATCTTGTACAAAATGTCGATTTTGCTACACACTCAAAAGGTCACACACTGGATCTTGTCTGCACTGCTGGTCTACACAATGTTTCCGTGCTTGGTTCTCAAATTGGACTGTCTGATCACCTCCTCATTGAACTAAACTGTGAAATGACTCTTCCCCGCCTCAGGGTGAAATCCACTATAACCTACCGTAACGTCAATTCTGTTAATCCTCTACTGTTTTCTGAATCTGTACAAACTCATCTCTCTGATATTACTGAACACACTAGATCTCTCGATATCCTTACCAAATATTATACCTGTATTTCCACTGCCCTTGATTTACATGCACCTCTTAAAAGTAGAGTTGTACCTTCTACACACACGTCTCCCTGGTTTACCCCTGCACTTCGCAATCTAAAAACAGCTGGTCGTCTTCTTGAACGCCTTTACAAGAAAACTGGTTTGACTGTTCACCTTACTGCTTACACTGACCATATCCAGTTGTACAAATCTGCTATAAACACTGCACGCTCTAGCTACTACTCTACTATTATTAATAATGCATTTATATTAACCCAAAGCACTTTTTTCTGTAGTCAGTAAACTCACCAACTCTCCAGCACCTGTCATAAGTAACTCAGCAGACCTCTGTGAGTCATTCCTGCATTTCTTTCAAAATAAAATTGATAACGTTCATAATCATTTCCCTTCCATGATCTCTCCTGTTTCCACACACGACTTCCCCACTGCTTTTACACCTGGTACTCTCACTGATTTTGCCACCCCAACCCCTGCTTATATCTCTGAGCTAATCAACAAAGCGAACGCATCTTCCTGTCATCTTGATCCTGCTCCTACTACTTTACTTAAAAAATGTGCAACTGTTATTTCACTGCCGATTTCACTTCTCATCTCCCAACTACTAAGTACTGGTGTTGTTCCTCTGGAATTAAAAACTGCTGCTGTCACTCCTGTCCTAAAGAAACCTGTCCTCGACCCCTCTGACATGGCCAACTACAGACCAATCTCAAATCTACCATTTCTTTCGAAACTGCTTGAGAAAGTGGTCACTGCTCAGCTTCAAACACATTTGTCATCTAACAACCACTATGAATGTTTTCAATCCGGTTTTTGCACCCTCCACAGCACTGAGACAGCACTTCTTAGGGTTGTCAATGATCTCCTTATGGCCACTGACTCCGGCTCCACCAGTATTCTAATTCTTCTAGATAATTCCTCTGCATTCGACACAATCTCTCACAGTATTCTCATCTCACGACTCTCTGCTCTTGGTATTTCTGGAACTGCCCTATCCTGGTTCACCTCCTACCTGTCTGGTCGCCAGCATTACATCTCTATCCGCCAGGCTAAGTCCACTACTGCCTCTGTCCCACACGGTGTTCCCCAGGGTTCTGCTCTTGGGCCTCTCCTCTTCATCATCTACATGCACCCACTAGGTAACATCATCCGTCATCATGGCTTTAACTTCCATTGCTACGCAGACGACACCCAACTATACATCCATTCTCAACACAATGCTCCTTTCCCCTCAAATTCCATATCAGCTTGTATTGATCATATAAATGCTTGGATGACCAGCAATTTTCTCAAACTCAACACTGATGAAACAGATCTACTTCTTATTGGTTCACCTCAAATTACATCCCGTTTCTGTGTTGACAATGTTAACATTGCTGGAGTTTTGGTTCAACCTTCCACCACTGTCAAAAACCTTGCTATAATCTTTGATTCCTCTCTTTCCTTCCTTCCACACATCTCCTCGCTCACTAAATCTGCCTTCTTTCACCTACGCAATATTGCTCGCTTACGTCCATTTCTGAATATCATTGATGCTGAAACTCTGGTTCACGCTTTCATCACTTCACGGCTTGACTACTGCAAATCTCTCTTCTATGGCTTACCCAATACATCTATAAATATATAGATGTATTGTATACACCCCCCCCCCCCCCCCCCCTATATTTCTGATCTCATCCATACCTACTCCCCAGTTCGCACACTTAGATCCTCCGATACTGGTCTGTTGACGATCCGTAGACACAAACTGTCATCTTTTGGTGGAAGGGCTTTTTGTGTTGCTGCCCCAAATCTCTGGAGATCTATCCCCCAACACATCCGCGACCTGTCATCATTACACGATTTCAAAAACCAACTTAAAACATATCTTTTTGCTACTTGTTTTCCTGACCCCTGACTTTATGATCTGATTTCTATGTTTATGTACCACTATCTATTATGTTATCCATCTCAGTTTATTTGTATTGTTTCATGTTGTAACGATCACCAGCTGGAGTGCCCTCGAGAGCCACCAGAGGGTGCTCCACAATAGACTGTGATCACTCCTTCAAACACTACATTTCCCATAACGCACTGTCCGGACTCATCAGCACTCATCTCTTTCACCTGTTTCTCATCACCTTGTTTCACTCACACCTTAAATACCTGGTTCTCACATTCACTCATCGCGAAGTCTTGTTGTACTGTTAGTCTGCATTTCTGAGTGTTTTTCCCGTGTTTGTTTTCTGTTTTTGACCCTGGACTGTTTACCGTTTCTGACTCTGTTCTGCCTGCCCCTATCTGGATTGTGTTTTGGACTCTGTTTATTGCTGCCTGCCTTGACCACTGCCTGTTTACTGGATTACGAGTTTGGATTACCCTTATTTAATAAAGCTGCGGCTGGATCAATCTTCGTGTCTCGGAGCATTCATAACAGAAGACTTCGCCAACAGTGGTCCAGCAGCGACGACCGGCCAAACATGAACCCAGCAGCACAGATCATGTGTCTCCGTCAGGGAGAGAGGCCCATCGAGGAATACATCATGGATTTTATTGAACTGGCACATTTGACATCTCTTGATAAAGACTGCCTAATGATATTTTTCCGTGGTGGATTATCCAAACCATTCAGCTCCCTTACACCACTCCATCACCCTACCTGGACCCTGGCCCAATATATCAATTTGGCTTTGCGGTTGTGTGGATCTCCCTTCACTGTGGGCGAGGTGGAGGAGAGTTCATCCTTAAAACTATTTTTGAGAGGGGGCTATACAGCCGAAGCTCCGTCGGCCGCAGAGCGTGTTCCACCGCAGACCGCACCATCAGCCAGCACAATTGCGTCGATTGGACCCGTCCGAGGGTGGAGAGGACTGGTGTCCAAGCTGGCCGATCTGCCACTGACATCTGTCCGAGCAGCCGAGGTCCAGAGAGTTTCACTAGTTTCAACGCTACTAATACTACTAACTCCCCAGGCCGCCATGCCAGAATTTTGTGCAGCCAAGACTGCTGATCCAGAGACTGTTCACATCACGTCTGCTGATCCAGAGACTGTTCAAGTCACGTCTGCCGACCCAGAGACTGTTCAAGTCACGTCTGCCGACCCAGAGACTGTTTAAGTCACGTCTGCCGACCCAGAGACGGTTTATGTCACTTCTGCCCAACTAGAGCCTGCGTTTCACGCCAGTCCAGCCGAGCCTGCACTTTACAGCAGTCCAGCCGAGCCAGCACTTCACGCCAGTCCAGCCGCGCCTGAGACTGAAAGCGTCATGCCCGCCGAGTCTGAGACTGAGAGCATCATACCCGCCAAGCAGGAGTATGTGAGCGTCATGCCCGCCGAGCCAGAGCCAAAGCCCTCTTCGCCGCTGGTCCCGTCCAGCACAGAGTTTCACAAAATGCTGGTCCCGTCCAGCACAGAGTGTCACAAGATGCTGGTCCCGTCCAGCACAGAGTGTCACAAGATGCTGGTCCCGTCCAGCACAGAGTGTCACAAGATGCTGGTCCCGTCCAGCACAGAGTGTCACAAGATGCTGGTCCCGTCCAGCACAGAGTGTCACAAGATGCTGGTCCCGTCCAGCACAGAGTGTCACAAGATGCTGGTCCCGTCCAGCACAGAGTGTCACAAGATGCTGGTCCCGTCCAGCACAGAGTGTCACAAGATGCTGGTCCCGTCCAGCACAGAGTGTCACAAGATGCTGGTCCCGTCCAGCACAGAGTGTCACAAGATGCTGGTCCCGTCCAGCACAGAGTGTCACAAGATGCTGGTCCCGTCCAGCACAGAGTGTCACAAGATGCTGGTCCCGTCCAGCACAGAGTGTCACAAGATGCTGGTCCCGTCCAGCACAGAGTGTCACAAGATGCTGGTCCCGTCCAGCACAGAGTGTCACAAGATGCTGGTCCCGTCCAGCACAGAGTGTCACAAGATGCTGGTCCCGTCCAGCCCAGAGTTTCACAAGATGCTGGTCCCGTCCAGTCCAGAGTTTCCGGACAAGATGGCCGCCGCCGAGCCAGTGTCTCCGGACAAGATGGCCGCCGCCGAGCCAGTGTCTCCGGACAAGATGGCCGCCGCCGAGCCAGTGTCTCAGGACAAGATGGTCTCTGCCGAGCCAGTGTCTTCGGACAAGATGGCCGCCGCCGAGCCAGTGTCTCCGGACGAGATGGCCACTGCCACGTCGCCTGAGCCCTCAGCAGAGATGGCCGCCGACACGTCTGTTCCTGAGCCGGTGTCTGTTACTGAGCCAGTGTCTGTTCCTGTTCCTGAGCCGGTGTCTGTTCCTGTGCCATGGTCGCCTGCACTGCCTGCTCCGCCCTGGTCGCCTGCACTGCCTGCTCCGCCCTGGTCGGCTGCACTGCCTGCTCCGCCCTGGTCGCCTACACAGCCCGCTCCGCCCTGGCCTTCCGTCCTGCCGCAGTCTCCAGGTCCTCTTCTGCTCCACGGACCTGGCCCTCCATCCCGCCCCTGGATCCGCACCTCCCACCTGGACAGTTTTGGAGCGTCTGGAAGCCGAAAGCCAAAAGTGTGATAAGATTTCCACGAGACGTTCCTAACGCAAAGCTGAAGATAAAGTGTAGGCCTATACCACTTCAATTCCACTTCTGTGCAAGAACCTCCTTTAAGCATGCATGATGTTTTAGATAGTATGTCAAGTGTAAACACATGAATCGGATATGGGTCACAATTGAAAGAACGTGTAAACGGACGGTCAAAAAAATCGGATATAGGCAACAAATCAGAATTGGGCATCAAAACCTGCAGTGTTGTATCATTTCTTCCGATTCTCCCCTCTGTAACCGGTAGGCGTGGCTTGAGAGCGGCCTTGTAGGGCAGCGAAGCAAGTGCATTCTGGGAGTTGTTGTCTTTTATCCACATGAGTCTTTTCTCAGTCTAGAAGGCACCAACTTCTAAAATAATTTTACATTTCTACTACATAAATGACCCAATTTAAATACACGTTAATATTTCCAGCGGTGAAATATCCCTTTAACATTGGCCTAAGTTGTCACCAACGGTTGCAAGGAACATACGATAAAGATGAAGTATAACTTCTTTAATAATCCACTCAGAAGGCAATACAAACAAGATGAGTTAAAGAAGACAACCGCTATGTAGAAAGTCGGAAACGTGATCAGACAATGAATGAACAAACACAGCAACATAAATAGCAAGTTAAACGAGAGTAATTAATGACACAGCTGAACTGAGAACTAATCATAACTGAACAAAGGAAGACAGGAAATTGGTGAAAATACTAAAAGTTCATGATGGTGAAACTAACCCTGCATCTCAATGTCCATACTATCCATAAACAGTATGAGAGATTAAAATAAGTGTGTGTCCCAAAGCATAGCATTTTGAAACGAGTATGCCAGAAGTCCCCGGATGGTTAACCATTTCCAGTGGATTTTCGAAGTGTGGATTCGTGCTCAATATAACAGCTAATATTGCCCACAACCCATTGCATGTTGGAGGAGGATCCAGTTCAGAACTACAAACACGAGTAAAAAGTGTTCAGAAAACTACAAAACATGGTGGATATGCCCGACGACGGTGAGAGGTTTAGATAAAAGTTTGAGTGACTAATCAAAGTTTAACCTGAAATATATATACCTAAAATATTTAATGTTATCTGTGTTATATTTCATCTGCAACAACAATGTGGACTTTTATAAAGATCTGTTTGGCCATTAACTTAAATGCATCATTATACATTAATTATGTAACGGTCACCAACTGGAGTGCCACCAGAGGGCACTCCACATAAGACTATTATCACTCACAAACTACATTTCCCATAACTCACTGCCCGGACTCATCATCACTGATCACATTCACCTGTACCTCATTCACTGATTGCATTCACCTGTATCTCATCCTGTTAGTCTCAGTCTATTTATACTATGTTCATTCATTCACTCACCGCGAAGTCTTGTATGTTATTCCACTGCATCTCTGAGCATTTCCTTTGTTGTCGTTGTACCTGGTTCCTGATCTCTGCCTGTGTCCTGGTTTTCCTGTTTCTGCCTCACCCTCTGGATTTGTCTGTTTGTTGGATTGCCTGCCTGTGTATGACCGTTGCCTGGATTTTGATTACGATTCTGTATAACCCTTTAAATAAAACTGCATTTGGATCCTCAACCTTTGTGTCTCGGAGCAGTACGTAACAAATATGAGTCTCCGCATGAAAGACCCGCGACTGCAGATCAACGTGCTACTGCATTTCTCTCCGATATGGTAGGAGATGAAATGAAATGGGGAGGATTTTATCCTCTGACAAGATGATTGACAGGCCAGTTTACTGTGACAGGATGCTACAGAGGGTGCTTCTCAATTCTTATTTGTGCATCCTCGTTTCCTTTCCTCGCGTCTCACCCCCACCCCCTGTAGGATGCGAGCGAAGGCTGCAAGAAAAGAAAATGAGGATGGAGGAATCGAATGAAAGCTTTTTTATACATTGGAATACTTGATCACTCGAGCGTAATTTCATAGCGTCATCAGCTGCGCTCAAAGGATCTGCCCTTATGTTGTTAAAGTTTGGTTATTTAAGAAATTCATAATAAATAATAATAAAGCAAGATACCCTGTTGAAATATGTGAGATTTGTTCTTATATAAACTACAAAGGTAAAGTATAAATAAAAAATATTGTGACCGATGTGAAGAGGGAGGAGAATTTATATGTGCATCACGTTTAGTCGATAAAACTCTTCCGCAAAGGATACACACGTGTATCCTCACTCGTGACTCCTCTGGAAGCCTCCTCACTCCTCGATCCTCGCCTCCTTGCATTGCAATGATGGATTTGAGTTGTCCTTCAAGATGGCTATTGATCGGTTTCCGGGTCATAGGATGGAGGAGCGAGGAGACGAGGAGGGATATTGAGAAGCACCCATCGTGTCACGTTTTGGTTTTGTTTCATGTCTGTCATGTGATCCCCTGTTCTTGTTATGTGATCCTGCCAAATGTTCCCCATGTTTGCCATGTGTCTTTGTCAAGTATTGTTTCACTGTAACCTCTGTGGGTAAGGTCCTGTCATGTTTATGTTTTGAGTTCATACCATGCCATGCCATGCCTTGCCTTTGTTATGTTTGATCACGTTTTGAATAATAAACTGCACTTGGGTTCTACAAACTTGCCTTCAGTGGACTTCACTTTACACAGAGCAACCGTTAAAGATGCTTTTGTATGATGTGATAGTATGTCCCAAAGCTTGTCTACTCTTCTACTACAGGCTACACACTCAAAAGTATGTACTTTTTCTTCACAAAAAGAGTACATATAGGTAGTGATGGCAGTCTGACACTGAAGCTTTGATATGTGCTTCAATAGGGTGCGTGCACTAGATTTATTTCACTCGTCTTAAAGCCTCCTGTCCACTATCTAGCCGGGATAATTTAGATGCAGCCTTCGCACTTCACCAGGCGAGGTCGCTATTACTGAAGCTTCAAGTAATGAACCCATTTTAAAATGGTTCAGTGCTTCACCAAAGCTTAATTTGCCTATCACTATATATAGGCTAATTTTAGGACGTAGTATAAGTAGGTGAATTGAGACGCAGCATGTGAATATTCGTGACATATGGTCCTACCTGTTATTATATCCTTACTGTCATTATGTGTCCATAATGACAGATTTTATAGGAAAAACCTGGCTTTCAGATATGTTCAAGAGATGACAAAAAAAAAGAAAAAATAATAGTAGCCATAAGAAATTAAGTAAAGTTAGTTTGAGTCCACTTTGTAAACAAGTAATTTTTTATTACTTTAACTTAACTACATTTGCAAAAAATAAACAAACAAACAAACCTCATGAGGGAGCATGGGACCCTGCTAAATGTTTCAAACTTCAGCCCCCCACCCCTACTCCACCCCTATTTTCCCACTTTAGGAACTGCATGTTAGATGACTAGCTCCATCATGTTAGTTTACGCTGAAACTCATCAGAGTCTGTGGGATTTAGTCGGTCGGTGCTCGCAAACAGCAAGATTATGCATTCAATTTACAGGGAATGCATGCATGCACTGTTAAAATGCTGGCTTTAATGCACTGTGAGTTTGGAAAAGTGTCTTCCAAATAAATAAATGTAAATGCAACTTGAAATAACAGAATTGAGATAAACAAAAATGTTTTAGCTTTACTGTATGGGTCAGGAAGTCAAAAAATATCAAACAAAACAATACAAGCCACCAAAAAAATTAAATCAGTACAATCCACATTTTTTCTTCCAAAATATTTATATCAAAAAAAAAAAAAAAATGAAAACAATGTAAGAAATAAGGGTAAATGCACAAGATTCTGAAAACAAGCAGAGATGAGACCTATAGATTTATATAAATTTCATTAATCAGTCATTTGACGATCATGGTTTTCTTTTTTAACTGTCCAAAGCCTTCACCCATTTTGGCAAAAAATAAATAAAATAAAATACATTTAAATTGTGATTTCATACTCACAGCAGCAACAGGATGCACAGAATTTTCCCAGGAATTCCCATCTTCTTCATTGTCTAAGTTTAACACAGAATAAAAAAATAAATGCATTTATAGTTTTTATTTTTTACAAATATAATTAATTTTTGACAGATAAAATAAAAACTTATTACATTTAAGTTATTTCAATATTTGTTATGGCTTTAAATGTTTTTAACCTATTTAAACAATTGTTACTGGTTCATGAAAAAGATCAAATAATACCTCACACACTTCCTGATGGACCTCCAGAAACAAGTGCCGATCACAGCAGCGTTTTTAGATCTAGTACAGCTAGAGTTCTGTGGGCGCTTTAGGAAACTCATTGATATCATGTGATTGGCTATTGGCTTGATATATGTATTTGCATATACAGGTGCTGGTCATAAAATTTGAATATCATCAAAAAGTTGATTTATTTCAAGAATTAAACAGATGAAACTAATATATTATATAGATTCATTACATGCAAAGTGAGATATTTCAAGCCTTTATTTGTTAAAGACGCAGCGTCGCAGCACGCGTAGATATAGAGGACATACCAGGACATTTCCAGAGCACTTCATGCTTCCTTCAGCAGACAAGCTTTATGGAGATGCTGACTTCATTTTCCAGCAGGATTTGCACCTGCCCACACTGCCAAAAGAACCAAAACCTGGTTCAATGACCATGGTATCACTGTGTAATTACTGTGTGATTACATGTAATATTCTACTTTTCTGGGATTTTGATTTCGTGGGTTTCATAAGCTGTGAGCCATAATCATCAAAATTACAACAAATAAAGGCTTGAAATATCTCACTTTGCATGTAATGAGTCTATATAATATATTAATTTCACCTGTTAAGTTGAATTCTTGAAATAAATCAACTTTTTGATGATATTCAAATTTTATGACCAGCACCTGTAAAATGGCCCCATACATTTGGGCTGCGTTTCCCGAAACCTCCTTAACGCTACGTCGTTCTTAAGTTACACCTCAAGCTGTACCTTATCGTTATACGTGTTTCCCGAAACGTTCTTAGTTGAGTATAGGCTACCTTCTGTAAGTCATACGTTCGGAAGGTTGGTCTGGACCGCTCTTAGCTTTACCTTATCACTGTTGCTGATCTATACGGATATAATTCTGAAGTTTTAATACACCCAGAGAGTGTTCAGTTAGGCTAATTCAAGTGTTTTCATGCAAAGAATAAAATTGTCATTACACTGATTGTTGTTATATTTTTAATTATATTATTTTATTATTAATTTAATTTAATTAAAGAGCGCTTTTAAAGGCCAGTGAAAGCATATGCTACAGTCAGTATTTGCTACAGTCAGTTAAGTCCTATTCGGACGCTAATTGTTTCTCATGTCATGGGTTCATATATGGTATTTTAAACATTTACAGGGGTAAGTCGGTGATTTTAGTGCCGCCCGAATCCATAATATCAGTGTTTTTTTCTCACCCAACCCGCGTAAAAATCCCCGGCCAAATTAGTACTTACTGTTTTTTGACAAACAGGTCGTGTGGTGATTTAATTGCCGTCTGAATCCACATCTCTGAGTTTACAAGAAGAGATTCAAAATCCACTGTTTAAATCCTTTTTTATCACTGCTGAGCACCGTACGTTAGGATAGGATAGGATCGGGCATTTATATAGTGCTTTCACATGTACTACTGTACACCCAAAGCGCTTTTACAATCATATCAGGGGATCTCTCCTCAAGTATTTACAAGAACAATATTTCATCGCAGCTCCACCTCAGCGAACAAAAATGGGAAAGAGAAGAAAGCACGTAAAAATGTGAAATGGTTATTATGATATATTTTGTTGACATTACAAATGCAATTCAATTACACTGTCAAAGTGTTGAACATACATTAATATTATACTGATAACCAACTTTTAGTGATTTTAAAACACATTGAAATGACATTTCAAGTACACTTGAAGTGTTCTAATGGCATTATTATTGTGTGCTTCAAATAGGCTATAATAAAGTAATCTAATCTTTTTAAATAATGGCATTAATAAAAGCACACACCCCGGTATACCAGTAACTTGCTTATCAGGAGAACATCAGTGAGACAATGGGAACAGATATATGTCCATTGAATATAGGAACCACTTCAGACCGGATTCGGACCCGGGTCACTGCAACATGAGCGCTATCTATTTATAAGTTGCGCCACTACAGACATTCATCACACAAAACCATCCTTAACATTTCTCAACAATGTACTGCAGAACTGTCAGCTGCTCCAGATGTAAAACGCAATGAAATGATATGGCCGTTTGACGGTCTCGCATTACACTGACTGCGGAATTAAATGTGACGCATGAATTGAAATAATTGTAATATATTTTACGTTGTTACTTTTCATGCAATTAACGTTTCTGAATTTATATGACATTTGAACTTTTTGTGTATTTTTTGAGGAATGGTCAGGATAATTTTAATAATTCGATTAAAATTTCATCATATTTTGACAGCCCAGTGGGCTGCAGACCACATTTCAAAGTGCAATGGTCAAAGTACCATTAATGGGAAAAGTGTATTAGTACAGTATAGGTGCATTGGAGTGTATTATGTAATACACCAAAGTAATACAACTTTTTTTCACCATTTCAAACTCACTATATTGTTTCTTTATTTCATATTACATATCTTTAATTTTGTAACTATGTTCCATTTGTGTGCTTTGCAACCATGCAAAATTGTGAAAAGTGCTATATACATTTGAATTGAGTCAAGCAATAGCCTACCTGATATTCAAAGTGTGGGTATAGAAAGGTAAAGGTCATAATTATAAAACTTACTTTTTTTTGCAACTCAAAACACATTTCCTGAAAACGTTTATACTTTTTTTTATACTCAACAAGTAGAACTAAAATACAGTTCATTGTATTGTACATTTAATCATAACAGGTCAACAGAGGATTCAACAAAAAAATTTATTGCTGAAGTAATACTTACATATTTAAAAAATTAAATAACTTCATTTGCAAATATGCGCTGTATAGGCAAAATTGTGTTAGGAAATTCTGCCCTTACAGCACAACAAACTTGTTTCAGTTCATACCTCACATTTTATCTGGTTTGTACAAAAGGAAAGTCTTGCAGTTTCTTCAAGGCATATCTTAGCTGACCAAACTTAGCTGACCAAATGTCTGCTCTCAAAGATATGACATGCAAAATCAAGGCAGTCAAACATACAAGATGCCTTTTATCATACCACTAGAACATGCACTAGACAGAAATGTCGTTGAACATGTTCAGATAGCATTCACAAATGTTCTTTTATCAGCATTTGGTGAAGGTTAGCTGTAAAAGGAGGTAAAAACTCAACTGTGGGTTCTATTGGATGAAATGGATTAAGTCGTCTAGTCACCTTCATTTATGTAAGTGTTAGACAGTATTCTAGGTTATTACGTGAGGAAGATTTTTGTCCAATAATTAGAATCTCAGTTTTTTTATTTAAAACTAGATGTACCGCATGGCGGTACAAAATATGACCGCCGCTCAGGCCTGCACTGGCTTTCCACAAAAATAAATGACGTGGAGCAATTTGGCTGTATTGCGTGTTTATGTATATACCTAAAAAAAGTAGTAGTATGTGCATGTCTGTCTGTGTGTGTGTGTATGTGTGTGTGTTTGTGTATGTGTGTGTCTGTGTGTGTCTGTGCGTGTATGTATGCGTGCGTACATGTGTGTGCGCGTGTGTGTTTGTGTGTGTGTGTCTGTGCATGTGGATTTGTATGTGTGTGTATGGGTGTGTGTCTGTGCGTGTGGATGTCAGTGTGTGTGCATGCTTGCATTTGTTTGTATTCCTGCATGTATGTGTGTGACAGTATCATCCTAAACCAGCAACCCTTCGCTCAACACCACCATCTACAGGCCGATGAGTGTACATTCACTAAATGTGCACATAAATGAATTTATTTTATACCCCCCCCATGGATGAAATTCTACGAAACTTAGCATACCCCCAGAGGATGTCAAGTTAATCATACACATGAAATATGGTGCAGTTCTGAACATCTCAACTGAAGATAGGGGCGATTAAAGCAGAATAATATTGCATTTTCATTTTTTATTGGAGGGGCGCAAATCACAAATGAGTGATTATGGGCTAGGTTGATGTGGGCCCTTAAGACCAACATACCATACAAATTTCTTCATCCTCGGTGCCACGGTTCAGGTAGTTATTTAGGAAAAACTGCATTTTTTGGGTTTGGGGGGGCCCAGCGTGGGGGGGGAGTGGCCCCCGGGGACCAAACGAAATTTTTCCGTAAAAGTCTAGTGGGGCTACATGCCCACCAAATTTCATGTTCCCCGGTGTTTCGGTGTCCCTGGTATCGTTGAAAAAAATATTTTTTTATAATAATGTTTTGTCAGCATTGCGATTCTCTTTATACACTCTTTAATAGACGTATTCACGTTTAAACAATTTAAACAACGTATTATTCAATGCTACTTCTGCATAGATTTATATATTAAGTTGCTCAAGCAAGTGGTAAAATATTTAACCATGTAGCCTATACTTATATTAAAATCGCAAACATTTTAAATTAAAACTTAAAATTGACAAAAACTATTTCGTGCCTTTTCTTTTGCATTTAAATTAGCAATTTTTTGTAATAAGACAAACATGTCTTATTGTATGTAAGACATACAATAAATCTTGCATGTCACAAAGAACTTGTTTTTCCACCTCATGAATGAGACGAGTGTTGTTCATTATGGTTGCATAAACCCTTGTTGTGTTGCCTTTCAATTAAAAGATTTTGAGTGTGCTTGTTGTTCATTTGTCTCAAAAGTATCATAAGGTTTGTTTGTCAGCGGTGCATTTGGCTGTTCATTAATGCTGTTGACATCAGTCAAAAAATGTAATCATCAGCAAATTAGGTGTTTTCACCAAAATCAGATGTTTAAAATTATTTATCTAAAAAAAAAAATATATAAAAAAAAAATAAAGAAATAAAGCCCAATTCCTAAAGGATATATTAGTGCTGGCTCTACACTCTAGTTGAGGTGGAACGAATAATTGATAAAACAATACATTGCAATATGGTTTCTTGCAATAAATTATCAGTACCCTGGAACTAATGCAGATTGCAGCTTGCTTTACTGTATACCAAAACAAGCATTTCGGTTCTTGAACAGCTAAGAGTCAGTTTAATCAACTCTAGTATGTTAAGTTTATGTTAAACTCTTGATGACTTTGATGAGATACACTGACCAGTCTGTAACTTGAAGGGGCGTAACTTGAAGTGGGCGTAACTTGAAGGGCGTAACTTGAAGTGGGCGTAACTTGAAGGGGCGTAACTTGAAGGGGGCGTAACTTAAGGGGCATAATTTGAAGTGGGCGTAACTTGAAGGGGCGTAACTTGAAGTGGGCGTAACATGGAGGGGCGTAACTTGAAGTGGGCGTAACTTGAAGTGGGCGTAACTTGAAGTGGGCGTAACTTGAAGGGGCGTAACTTGAAGGGGCGTAACTTGAAGGGGGCGTAACTTAAGGGGCATATTTTGAAGTGGGTGTAACTTGAAGGGGCGTAACTTGAAGTGGGCGTAACATGAAGGGGCGTAACTTGAAGTGGGCGTAACTTGAAGGGGCGTAACTTGAAGTGGGCGTAACTTGAAGGGGCGTAACTTGAAGTGGGCGTAACTTAAGGGGCGTAACTTGAAGGGGCCTAACTTGAAGTGGGCGTAACCTGAAGGGGCGTAACTTGAAGTGGGCGTAACTTAAGGGGCGTAACTTGAAGTGGGCGTAACCTGAAGGGGCGTAACTTGAAGTGGTTGTAACTTAAAGTCTTGCAGGCTGCAGACAGATTGGAGATACATCACATGTGACGTTTCCAAGTGGTCAAAATATCTTAAATATTTGAAGGGGCGTAACTTGAAGTGGGCGTAACTTAAGATAAAGATATAAATATATATAACACATTAATATATTATATAGACTATAGGCCTATAAGCTGTTTCAAAGGTGACCAAAAAAATCTAAATACATAACACTTCATTTCAATTTTTATTCATTAATAACACCAGGACAAAAAAAAATCATATAACAACTCAATAGAGAAAAATAAATTACAGTTGATTCAAAATTTGTAATAGTCTAATTGACTTGAATTTGTGAATTTAGACTTGAATAGTCAATATATTTTCCATGTTTGTACTGTATCTGTCTATGATATTAACTGAAAATTATAATACACTGTAAACAAGTCTCATCAAAGTGGTTTCCCATTTCATACGGATAAAGCTTTGCATTAACCAACTCTTAAATATCACATTCAATGTTATAGAAAATAATCTTCATGACAGAAATTCACAAATATAGCCTATACATTTGAGAACAGAAATGCATCACGTAACTGTAAAAGTAAATAAAAAAATAACTACGCGCTTGTTTGTAAAAAGGTTGTGAATACGCTGATTTCACGCAGCCGTTATTTTGAAATCGAAAGCGAGGCTCCGGTGGGAAGAAAACCGTAAGTGTCGCCTTTAATCACAGGACAGTCGTGAATGCGATGGCGTATTGTTGTGTTTAATTTATAAAATGAGTTATTCTAAAACTGTACATACATTTCTTTCATACTTTAGACTATATACAGTGAAATTAATTTATAAATAAAATATTTTTTTTATATATAATTCAGAAAGTAAAATCCTATATTGGATATTAACATCCAATAGTGTAAATCGCGGCAGCAGCTTCAGGTTGGTAGTCCAAGGCATTGTTGTTTATCTTTACTTCCGGGGTTCTTCCCACCGGAGCCTCACTTTCGATTTCAAAATGGCGGCTGCGTGAAATCAGCGTATTAGTATTCAATACGGTGACAAGTCACGTGACAAAAGAACGAAGGACTCAAACCCGAAGACTAGAGAGATGAATCATTTCTCTTTCCGATACTGACAGCATAACCTCTATGGGACTGACAGGGAGACTATGGGACTGACAGGAAGAACGAAAGACTCGGACCCGTCCCGAACGCGATATTTTTTTCCCCAGGATGGTTGGGGAAGACTCATGAATATTCATTAGGGAAGTCATCCCTGATTGGTCTGATGACCTACCCCTAACCCCGCCCCTAAACCTACCCATCACTGGGGTCTATGTGATGACCTACCCCAACCCCGCCCCTAAACCTACCCGTCACTGGGGTTAAGACCAATCAGGGATGACTTCCCTAATGAATATTCATGAGTCTTCCCCAACCATCCTGGGAAAAAAAAATTCGCGTCCCGAACCCCAAGACTCGAGAGAGATGAACTAATCATTTCTGTTTCCAGTACAGATTCAGAACCCATATGTTGCGCAATGTGCATGCGCGGTCAACACAATGAACGAATCACTCTCTGAGACAACTCGGTAGTCCCGAGTCATATTAAAGATTCGTTCAAGATGAACGAATCGTTGCGAGAGTGCAACTGCGGTGCCTCAAGCAAACCAAACCTTTGTGTACCGTGGATACGTTTTTTTTTTGTTTTTTTTAAGAGTTTTCGTCTTTATTTTTTTGTTGTTGTACTTTATAGGGTTTTCTTTTCTTTTTGTTTTGCATCTGTATATATACTTCACTGTGGACTGTATTCTTATTGGCACTGTAAATAAATTCTACCTTGCACAAAGTGCTTCTGCGAGTGCGCCATCCTTTCTACATCCTTATACGGACTCACATTTCTCCCCGAAGGTGAGCTGGTGAGCTCGTCTTCATCACACACCTCAATATATGAAGTGCTATATTTAGCTCTGTTTGAAATACCAGCTATTTATTGAAATGTGAAATGATAACCAGAAACCCCTTTGAACTTGTTGAGCACAGCACGTTCTGCATAAAGGACTTATAAGAACTTTCAAATTTTATGCAAACATTTGGGACATCCAATTGGCACATCCAATCAAGTTTTCTTTCATTTAATTCAAGCCAGCCAACTAAATGTCAGTAAATGTATATGAGGGGTGAGACACATTTGGATGGATTTTATTTTTCACTGACTCTCATGTAACTTAACATCAGCATGAAAGCCACCTCTCCCCCATGTGAGGAGGCTTTCAATGTGCAGATAAATACATGTATATATTGTAACATGCAGTTCAGTTTTGGTATTGTTTCCACTGTGTTCAGTCCCTATTTGATTACCCTCTCTGTGTATTTAAGAGTTCTTTCTGTTCTTTGAGTCTTTTCAATGTTAACGTGTGGTATTCTTGTTTATATGCCACACCGAAATGTGACAATAATAACATAATGGCTCTATTTCCAGAAACATTACATGACATTAATAACAATGGTATTTAAACTATTATTTAAATATCTTTAATAAGCCAGCTTTTATTTAAACTTGATGTCATTGTCATTGCTCACAAAAGTTTTTTGCAGTTAACTGTTGTGAGCAACTGTAGCTGCCACCTCCGTGATAAACGGCATGATAAAAGCATAAACTGACCGGCCAGTCCACCTGCTCTTCAGTGATAGGACAGCCACACACCTGCGATTAAAGGTGAATTTGACAATGTTTTATGGTGTTCTTTTATCAGGGTTGGTTACCTCAATTCTTGAACTGAAATTTAAATTGTCTCCACCATATCAATGAATAAGGCCGGGTAAATGGAAACAGTGCAGTATAGAAACCATGAGCAAATACTCACTAAAGGTGCTAGCCTATATCGTTCTTGAAGCTGCTTTCCTTTAATTAAAGACTGATCCTTGTGTAAAACTGCCATTTTCAAAACTGGTTAAAACAACATTTTGAAGGCCCAGACTACACAGCTAAATCTTTATGCAGAAGCTATAACACATAATTGTTGTTACTCTGAAATGAAACAAGTATATTAATAAATAATTATTTTTGATGAATCATGACTGAAAATATGCGCACATGCATGGTTACTGAATATGTTTTCTGCTTCCGAATTACAACCAACATTTTGTTTTCATCATGAAAACTGTAACAATGTTGTGACAAGAAAACCACAAATCATGAAATAGCTATCACTGAGATGACCCCTCATGATTTTATCAAGGTCAAACCTCACATCATTTGAATCTTTCTTGCAGGAGTTACTTCATGTTGAGTTCAAATGGAAATTATTATCATTATTATTAGTATTATTATTATTAAAAATACATATTACTTAGGGTATATTTGAAAAGTACATTTGAAACTTGTTTCATTTTTTTTATTAAAACATTCAAAAACTATATTTATCTTTGCTAGCACTATTTTACATTTTATTACAGTAATTAAATCATAACATTTGTTGAAAATAATATGCATGACATCAAACACATAAAATCAACAAAAAACATAATTGCCATACTCATGCTAATGTTGTTCCAAACCCATAAGACAACAAAGACTTGTTATTAATGAAATAACATAACACACATGAAATATTTGTTAATTTGCCAGTTTAAAAATTCTCAATTATCTGATGAAAGCAATGAGAACAGTAATTTCTTGATGAACCCATGCATGGGAAAAAGTAAAGACTGAAAAATCTTAGGTAGGCCTATTGAATTTGATGACCTTTTGAATCAAGTCAAAACCTGGAAAGTCCATGGCTATGATCCCAAAACAAGGCTTGGGTTTCTTTTCAAATTCCTTTGCCAGATGACCAAACAACCAGGGATTGATTTCCTTTGCCAAAGTTTTTGGCAATAAAAAAATAGACATATATGTACCTAAGCTCGTGCCACTCGAGTAGCTCAGACTCAGAGCAGAACCAGTTCTACATTGCTTAGCAGCTTCTTCCAGATGCTGTTCAATCTTTCTCTCTTTGTCTTTAACTTTAGTTACTTCATAGTCTCCTTTTTTGTCAGTTTCAGACAAAATAATACCCATCTTAAAGCTGTTTTTCTGAACAAAAACAATCTTTCCTCTTACTTCACCAATCTTTGGAATCGACGACTTAACCCAGACATCTTTAGCATTTCTAATCATGTTTTCAACTAAACTCTGAACTTTTTCCTCCATAGGAGAAACGGGCTTAACTCTGAGAAGCACTATCTCATTTCTGAATTGAGTTAAAAATGTCCTGACTGTGCTGAGAACTTTTAACAATGATGTAAATTGGTAAATCGGTCCATGCATAATTATTAATCCAATGCCAGACACTCTGAGGTCGAAGTAGCGTATCCCAGCCTTTAGCTGGTTCTCTAGTGACCATGCCTGACATTTTGCTAATGGTCCTCCATAAAGAGCCAAGGCATCATGGCTACCAGGGATAGTGAGGGTAGAAATTAACGTTTCAGTATCCAGAGTTTCCATCCAGCCAATTTTATAATTTGCAGGGAGATTGAGTGTTTTCCCATCATTAAACACTTCTTGTTGACTACTCTTGTGCAGTCTGTGGAAAAAAATCAGAATACCAGGTCAACAATGTACTTGTCACATGTTCTTCATCACCAATAAAATGTATAGCTTGAATGTGCTGTAATTTGCTTTGGATAAGTGTCTGCCAAGGGCCAAATGAATAAATGCAATGGGAAATAACAGACTTCATCTTAGAGTCAAAAACTAGAGGAATCCAAACAGAAACAGTTTGTTAGGAAGGCTGGCTCTTAATCAGGCTACTTTTGAATAGAATTCAGAGGAGAACACAAGTAGAAATTCTGACATCAGTGGTGCACAATAAAATTTGATGTGAAATCCTATTCCTTTTTTACAACATCTGAATGAACCTCACAAGGGCAGATAAGGACATCATTACATCATCAACCTGCCCACAGGAATTCACAATGAACATAATAATGTAATGAAAGCATATGGACACAGATAAGACCTGTAAAAATAGCTTTATATTAAATTCCTTACTGTAAGCACTTGTGGTGATCAGTATTTAATATAAATATAAAATAACATTCCCTCTTTGTATTAATCAAACCCTAACAAATATACCCAATTTTAGAATATTAAAAATACATGAATTCAACTTTTTATACTCACAGCAGCATCAGGATACACAGGATTTTCCCATGAACTCCCATCTTCTAAATTGTCGGAGGCTAGCACAGAATAAAACAATACATTAGTACAAAACTGCATTTACAGAGAGGTTTTAATGCGGTACAGAGTTGATATCAATGTAGTTACACAGAAATTATAGTTGCAAAAACAATGGTCATTTTTTTTTTTTTACCGAAAAACTACATTAGTTTAAATTTAATGACAACATTAAATTTAGCTGACCTTTTAAAACAATTGTTACTGTTACAACAACAACAAAAAGATAAAATAATCTTGATGGACATCCAGAAAATAGTGTCGATTGCTGCAGTGTTTTAGTAGACAAGTGTTTACAAGTAGAGGGCGCAATAAGATCTCATTGATATCATGTGATTGGCCATTGGCCTGATGTATATTTGCATATAATTGCCACTAAATAGTTTTACATTTAAGCCACACTTAAAGTTTATGAATGTCCTTGCATTATTTAACCAAAATTATTAAACAAAGTATAATTTCCCACAAAAACTCAACACATCTGTTTTCTTATTTAATCATTTAATTTTTTCAAACAATGTTTATAAGACTGAGACAGTATGTAAAATTATGTTAAAAAAAAATGTTAATAGGCTGCTCAATCAAAAGAGTAAACGCAACTACTACAAGCCAAGTATACTTAGAGTACTTAATTATAATTATATAAGTATATATCGATCAAAAGATTGAGTACAAGTATAGGCCAAATAGGCCTATATAAAAAAAATTGTCAAGTATAGTTTCTACTTAAGTGTAATTTTAAGTATATATTTTTAAGTATATTTCTGAGAAGTAGGCTACATAAAGTATATTTCTGAGACATAGGCTACATAAAAAGTAGACTGAAAGTATACATTCTTTTTTAAAATTTAAAAGAAGCACACTAATAGCACACTTGAATACACTTATTTTTTTCTAAGGGTACTCTGTAGTCTTGTATGCTTAATGTTTTACCGTTTTTCTCAGTCGCTTTGGTTTTTTACTACGGAAGCCATGAACCGAAACGTAATAATAATAATAATAATAATAATAATAATTCTAGCATTTCGAGATTAAAGTCGAAATATTTCGACAATAAAGTCGTAATATTTTGAGAATAAAGTCAAAATTACGAGAATACAGTGTATAGACTATAGACGAGCACGAAGACTCTGCCGGAGGAGGTAAAGGTACCACAATCCTGGTCCAAACTTTAGCCGTTTCTCAATACCAAGTACGCAAAGTTCGGACTTGAGTCCTTGGTAGTTCGGACTTGACAAGTTTGACTCAGGAGAACGAACTCCCGAGGACGGGAGGACGCAAGTCGCTCTCGGTTACTAACGTAACCTCGGTTCTCTCTAGATGAGGGAACGAGTGTTGCGTAAGCTAGCTTACGCTACGGGAAAATCCCTTTTCTCGAGAATACTGAAGCCAAAAAAAATTATCCTTAATTTTTGCATTAATCTAAAACGCATTGCTGCACAAGCAGACCTAGGCGAGACGGCTCGCGCGCCTATTGGTTGCCCTGCAGCAACTGCTGCAACCTATCGAGGGACAGCTCGTGACGTAAGCACCAATGAGGGCGCGGGCGCCCGTGCACGTCACATCCCGCCAGAATAGGCGTGGCTTATGTCTATGTAAGCCGAGTCCAAATAGGTTGTTCTTTGGTTTTTCATCGACTGAAGCGAAACCAGAACGTAGCACAAGCACGGCAGGGTTACGCAACACTCGTTCCCTCATCTAGAGAGAACCGAGGTTACGTTAGTAACCGAGAGCGTTCTCTTACGAGAGTACTCTCGTGTTGCGTAAGCTAGCTTACGCTAAGGGAACCCAATGTAAAACGCCGTGCGTGCTAGAGTCGTCCACACATATGTTGCCAAGGGCATGTGCCCAGGGTACACAAATAGTGGGTAACATCTAGGCCAACGGAACGTGCGCCTAAGAATATAACAACCATCCCTGAGTTAAGGAATGGGTGCTTAGCACAGTATAAATGTCAGAATCGACATAAGTCGGCCTGAACCGTATAATAGAATGATTTAATAACTTTTTTGTCAGTCAGTAAACATCTGAGCCAGAGGGACAGATGTAAGTGTAGGGCACAGTCAGGAAGGACCTAAGTCAGCCTGATCTGTTGGTCTTAGACCCGTGCTGGCAGCACGCTTATAATACACAGTCTGCGCGGCGCTGAGTCGGGCAGAGCAGTAAATATTACATTTAGACTGACAACAGCTTAGCCTGCAAAGCAGGAACTTCCAGGTTATAAAAACTTATAAATGTAGACAGAGAGGCCCAGCCTGCCGCCATACAAATATCCTGGAGTGAAACTCCACTGGACCATGCCCATGAAGAGGCCATGCCTCTTGTGAAATTGGCTCTGATGCCCAGGGGACAGCGAAGGCCCTTAGACTTATAAGCCAGAGCGATAGCATCAACTATCCACCTGGAGAGGCTCTGTTTCGACGTGGCTAGTCCCTTAGTGCGGCCACCAAAAGAAACAAAGAGCTGCTCTGACTGCCTGAAAGCAGCAGACCGTTCGACATATATTCTCAGCGCCCTGACTGGGCAGAGAAGGTTCACATCGCCCTCACTATCAGATCTTGGGAGAGCTGACAGTGAAATGACTTGTGCTCTGAACGGAGTGGAAAGCAATTTGGGGACATAGCCGTGTCTCGGTTTGAGAATGACTTTAGAGTCGTTAGGCCCAAACTCGATGCACGTAACACTTGGTGCAGGTCACCCACTCGCTTGACTGAGGCGAGAGCCACCAGGAAAGCGGTCTTAAACGACAGATAACGCAAGTCCACGGACTGTAGCGGTTCGAAGGGGCCGTCCTTCATAGCGTCCAGGACCGTGGAGAGGTCCCAGACCGGAACCAGAGGGGGCCGGGGAGGATTTAATCTCCTAGCTCCTCTCAGGAATCGAATGATGAAATCGTTCCTTCCCAGTGGCTGGCCATGCATGGGTTTAGTAAACGCTGCTATGGCTGCAACATACACTTTGAGCGTTGAGGGGGACCTGCCCTTATCCAACAGCTCTTGTAGGAAGGAGAGAATCTCCGTAACGCTACAGCGTTGTGGGTCTATGTTTGACCCGAGCACCAGCCGGAAAACACTGACCACTTTGAACCGTAGAGCCTTCTAGTAGAGGGCGCTCTAGCCTGTGTAATTGTGTTTAGCACTCCTGCTGGGAGATCAGCGGGTACCCATTGATGGCCCATACGTGCAGGGCCCATAAGTCGGGGCGCGGGTGCCAAATCACGCCCCTGGCCTGGGAGAGGAGATCCCTCCTCACTGGAATCGGCCATGGAGCCGTGCTCACTAGCTGCATCAGCTCCGGGAACCAGACTTGGTTCCTCCAGAGCGGCGCCACAAGGAGCACAGAGAAGACGTTCTCCCTGATTCGCTTGATCACCTGAGGTAACAGTGCGATCAGGGAAACGCATAAAGCGGGCGGCCGGGCCATATGTGGGCCAGCGCGTCCCTCTCTTTTGTGAAAAATGTTGGGAAGTGCGCGTTCTCTGGCGATGCAAAGAGATCGATTTCCGCTCTGCCGAAGGTGTCCCATAGTAACTGGACTACCTGGGAGTGCAGGGACCATTCCCCTGGGGGAACATTGTCTCTGGACAGCATGTCCGGACCCACATTCCGACAGCCTGGCACATGCGCTGCTCTTAGCGAGCGCAGATTGTGCTGAGACCACACGAGGAGGCGTTCCGCCAATGCGCGGAGGCTCCGTGATTTGAGACCGCCCTGGCGGTTTACGTAAGACACCACCACCACTATCCGCAGCGTGTGCTGTGACGTCAGCCGCGCTGTCACTGACACATAGTCTAAATCTGTCCCCAGAAAGGAAAATTCCTGGCTGGGACACAGTGAGCTCTTGGTCCAGTTGATTTGGAGACCCAAATCTTGTAAATGGCTGAGTAATAAAGCTCTGTGGGCTATCAGCTCTGCCTCTGACTGCGCTAGAATTAGCCGGTCATCCAAATAGTTCAATGTTCGCATTCCTCATTGTCTCAGGGGAGCGAGCGCCGCGTCCATGCACTTCGTGAATGTAAGAGGTGCCGAAGATAGACCGAACGGCAGGACGGTGTGCTGATAGCTCTGGCCCTCGAAGGCGAATCGCAAGAAAAGCCTGTGATGGGGCGTTATCTGAATCTGAAAATAGGCATCCTTCAGATCCACTGAGATAAACCAGTCTCGCGGGCGAATTTGCGCGAGAATTTGTCTGGTTGTGAGCATTTTGAACGATCTCTGCATGAGGGCTTTGTTCAAACGCCCGAGATCTAGGATGGGCCTGAGACCGCCATCCCTTTTTTTTTTTTTTTTTTGGACAAGGAAATACCTGCTGTAGAAACCTGACTCGCTCTGAATCAGAGGGACGGTTTCTATAGCCCCTTTTCTCAGCAGTTTCACAATCACGGCACCAAGTAGATGTGCTACTTCGTCTTTCACCGTGGTTTCGACCCTGGCTTGAAGCGTGGGGGTCTGCGAGCGAACTGTAGCGAATAGCCTCGCTTTATAGTGTTCAGTACCCAATCTGACACGCCCGGGATCATTTCCCATGCTTTTATACTTAAAGCTAGAGGGAGAATGGTTTCTGGGCTCTGGTCGCTGTGTGTTTGCTAGAGGGCGCGCGCGCTCTCTACACACAGAACACATTTTGTGTTTAATGATGGGCTTTCTGCACACAGAACGCGTTTCGTGTTTATTGGTGGGGGCTCTAAGTGAGTGTGTCACAGAGCGACCCGTGTTTGTGAGTAGGGGTGAGCACTGTACAGCGGGCACATTTCCTACATTTAAAACACATGTGGCGTGAGCCGGTTTCATTGATATGGGCTGTGAATGAGTGTGTAACACTGAATGGGCCGTGCTTATGTGTAGGGGTGAGCACTGGGAAGCAGGCACAAATCCTACATTTATAACACCTTCGGCGTGAGCCGGATTACATAGAACACTTTTGTGTTTATAGATGGGGGCTCTGAGTGAGCGTGTGTCACTGAGCGACCAGTGTTTATGGGTAGGGGTGAGCACTGAACCGTGGGCACATTTCCTACATTGAAACACACGCGGCGTGAGCCGGTTTTATTAGAGGGAGCCCTAAGTGAGTGTGTGTCACTGAACGGGCGGTGTTTATGGGTAGGGGTGAACACTGAATAGTGGGCACTTCCCTTACACTTGAAACACACGCGGCCTGAGCCGGTTTTGTTGATGTGGGCCGTGAATGAGTGAGTGTCACTGAACGGGCCGTGCTTATGTGTAGGGGTGAGCACTGGGAAGTGGGCACAATTCCTACATCTATAACACCTTCGGCGTGAGCCGGATAACAGACATTATGCTCCTTAGAGATTTATCTGGGTTGCCGTGAAAACGGGGTCAGGGCACAGGCGAGCGGGTTGTATAACGGGCTCGTTGGCTGCACAATACACTCCTCCAGTCACCTATGCTGTGGGAACTGTGAGAGCGAAACGTTTCCAGTCACCTGGCGGGGCCAGCGTGAGTTCGTTTACTTTGGTGAAAAAAAAAGAAAAACTCAGCACAGCCGAGATTCGAACTTGGGTCTCTGGCGCGAAAGTCTCAGATTCCACCACTGAGCCACAGAAGGGGTGTGAATTGCGACGGGCGGGTTCGCTTTCTAAACGTAAGAAAGCTGGCCGCGAGCTCTGTGTTTAAACGCTCATAGTACTCGAGCCCCGCCTTTGAACGGGAGGGCGCGAGCCCGGAGAAGAGCGCAGTATAATTTATATCTGCCGCCAGAGCCGGGATTGGAACACGGGTCTCTGGCACGAAAGCCTTAGATTTCGCCACGAGGGGGGAAATGACAAAATCTTTTCGTAGCGTGAGCAGATAAGAGAGCGTCATGTGAGTCACGCGGCAGGGCCGGCGCGGGCAAACGCTTTTAATACTCGAGCCCCGCCATATGAACGGGAGGGCGCGAGGGGCGCGTCGCTTTCTGTACGTAAGAAAGCTGGCCGCGAGCTCTTGTGTTTAAAGGCTCATAGTGCTCGAGCCCCGCCAATGAGCGGGAGTGCGCGAGAGGCGGGTTCGCTTTCTGTACGTAAGAAAGCTGGCCGCGAGCTCAGCTTGAGCAGATAAGCATGTATTCAAACAGGCTATATGCTGCATTGTTGATATTTCCAGTCGCCTGAACTGAGAAATGTGTGAGAAATGGAGGTTGGTCCGGCCTCAGCGGGACTATCCTCTTCTGCATTGTCCCTGTCTAACTCGTCGAGCATGGTGGGAGCGGTGGCGGAAACCGGGCGCTGGCCAGCCGTGAGCAAGTTGAGGGACTCGGGAGCGATGCACACGGGGAGTTAGCCGGCATGCTATCGCTCACAGGGATGACCTCCGGCGTTCTCTGTGGACGGCGCTTTTTAAGGCGCGACCCAGAAGAGAGAAGCGGAGGCGCGTGGTTCCTTCCAGGCAGGAACACACAGGATGTGGCGGTCCCCGTTGCTGAGGGAAGCCGCACTTGGAGAAACGAGGCATTTGAAACAACGCCTCTGCTCTTTTAGGAGGGCGTGTGTCGCGGGGTGAACACACACAATGCAATAATAATAATAAGGAAAGGATATAGGCGCCGGATAGCGCAGCAGGAACGGCAGCTGAAGTGGCGAGAAGATGGCCGGCTTCTGTCTGCGAAGCAGATGGCTCGTCCCGCTGAAAAGCTTGTCGACGGCGCAGGCTTCTCCAGAGAACAGCGATGTGATGTGAACACTTCGCTGAAGAGATGAAAAATCAAAGAACAACCTATCTGGACTTGGCTTACATAGACATAAGCCACGCCTATTCTGGCGGGATGTGACGTGCACGGGCGCCCGTGCCCTCATTGGTGCTTACGTCACGAGCTGTCCCTCGATAGGTTGCAGCAGTTGCTGCAGGGCAACCAATAGGCGAGCGAGCCGTCTCGCCTTGGTCTGTTTGTGCAGCAATGCGTTTTAAATTAATGCAAAAATTAAGGATAATTTTTTTTGGCTTCAGTATTCTCGAGAAAAGGGATTTTCCCGTAGCGTAAGCTAGCTTACGCAACACGAGAGTACTCTCGCAAGAGAACCGATAATTCTGAAATGGAACTGCGGCGTACTTGATAGCGTCACTCAGCTCGCTCTGGCTACTACGGTTATCTCTTTATGTATGTCTAGGCTACAAATAAAACAAAATATGTTATAAACCACCACTCTGCCTCTTTTCATTTTCATTAAAAAAAATCTTAAACATAATGGCCACACAAATGTGTCTCAGGCAACGCAATTGATTATCTTCACTGCATATTTATAACAACACGAAATATAAAGCACAACCCTGACTCTTTTTGTTTTCATTTTAAAAATATGACCAATAAAAAAACATTATAATATTGATCATTAAAACTAACATTTAGCAAAAAGAGACAGGGTTGTGTCATTTTATTTTATTATAGGCCTATGTACATACAGTGAAGAGAATGAAGGCAACATGTATAATAAAATATTTTATATTTTAAATATATAAAATAAAATGACATAACCTTTTTTGTTAAATGTCAGTTTTAATGATCAATAATAGCCATTATAAAAGTATAAGTAGCCTAAAAGTTATAAGAAGCTATACAATAATAAAGCAAACGATTCAGTCAAACATAAGTCAGCTCTCTAGGCTACAACGTTAAAGTTAAATAGACTAAATAAAGCTATGAAACTTCACTTTGCCCTCAGCTTAACATTTTGCCAGGGAACAAATTATAGATTAATGAGACAAATAAAATAAATAAATTAATAAATAAATCGTCCGTTAGATATACAAAAGACGATTTATATCTCATGTTAAACCACTAAACTAGAGACATCCGAGCCAGCGGCAAACGTCAGAAGCACTAACCGAGGAAAGTCAAGTCAAGTCAAGTCAAGTCAAGTTTATTTGTATAGCGCTTTTCACAATACAGATTGTATCAAAGCAGCTTCACAGTATTAAATTAAAATAATACAACAAAGTTTGTTTCAAGAGGAATTTATTGATTGATAAAATTAAATTAAATATCCCCAAAATATCCCCAAAATATCCCCAACTGAGCAAGCCAAAGGCAACAGACCCCGCCGAGAAAGGCTGTTCTCGGCGGGGTACATGAGCGGCGAGCGTCCGATTGCCTGGTTCTCACAACTCCGAAAACGTCAGATCAAATTTTCAAATAGGCGCTATCTTTATAAATAAACCAAAGATTTGAGCTTTAAACAACTACATTCTCGCCTGAAATACTCTTAAAACTACATTTCGTGACACAATTACAGCAGTATTTTTAAATTACGCAGGGTTTCTCCTCTGCTATTGACGCTTGCTGGTTGGTGTGAGATGCATTCTGGGATACCTGGCTGTCTCAAGTCCGCACAAGTCACCTCTCGATGCATCCTCGGTAAAAGGGGCGGATCAAGAACACATCCGGGGATTTGAACTGGACTTGGCTAGATGTGAACTTTGAATTGGAACAGTACTTGGGCAGCGACTGATAACGTTTCACATGTCCACAAGAACACAAGTACAGACAAGAACGCATATTGAGAAACGGCTTTTATGTGCCACATTGACTCGAAGCCTACGTGTATTCGTGCTCGTCTATAGGCAACGTCATCTGGGTCGAGAACACTTAACAGTAACCGCACTGTCTCCCTCTTCACCGTAAATCCTTTCTGGATAAATTTTAAGTGCATCATTCTGTATCGAATCATTTGTCCGGATCCAGTCTGAAAAGTGTTTTCGCCTGTAAAGTCTATTCCGGCGAAGTATATATATTTTGTAACGTCCTAAAACAAATTGTAATGCCATGTTGGTAGATTAAGCACCTGCAGAATTTCCTTTCCAACTTCATTCTCGTAGTGTTTCGACTTTACTCTCGTAATTTATATATATATATATATATATATATATATATATATATATATATATGTCAGGACTACCAGTCCCGCAATCTTCCTCAGTAACCACCAACGGGCACCCTCGCCCGAATACTGACTGTCTCCCGAACTCCAAGTCCCACAATGCCTCACTCATGCACTGATCCCGTTTCCACCTGTGAGTAATGATCACACACAGCTGTTACTCATTCCCAGCCCTATATAAATCACACTCACAGCACACTCTGCCTGTGTTTGTGACCCTTGCTGAAACTCACTCTTCGATTGTCTGCTGCCTGCTCATTGTAGGGATGGGGAAATGAAGCCTCAAGAATCACTGAGGCTTTCCCCTGACTGTTCCGGGAAAAGATTCAAAGCTTCGAGAGTGTCGAGAACAGCGCCATCTGGTGCTTATTTAAAATAAAGCAGCCAGAAGCCTGTGTTAGAAGCTCTGGCAGATGAAGCAACCACAACACACTCCATAGTTTCAATGTTATGTGTACAAATAAAAGCCTTACATGTTTGTGTTTTATTTGTTCATTAAATAAATTCATTTTCTCTTCTCACAAACCCATCAACCAGACTGAGCCAACAATGACTCGTTAAATAAGATCTGGGGTTCGAGCCTTCTAACACCCAAAGCAAAACGCGCACGTGATTGGACAGAAAGTGAGGCTTCATTTGTCGTCTATCACGTGACTCTAGTAAACCAATACACACCCCGATACGGGCTTCACTAGAAATTGTGTTGCATGTGTGATACGCACATCAAAGCTTCAGTGTCATACGTAACATCACTAGCTCATTGACCTTCTGCCTGATTCCTGGATCTCGTATCGTCTGCTGCCTGCCCCTGACCTCTTGCCTGGTTCCCTTTACGCCTTGCCTGCCCTGCTACACTGTTTTTGCTGGTATTGGACCCTTGCCTGTTGACTTTGAATAATAAACTGTTGTAAATGGACCTGACTAAGTCTGATGATTCACAACAGAAGACTTCGCCAACTGAAGGTCCAGCAACGATGTCTGCTTTCTCCGCCCAAGCCAGCCAGCTCGCTGCTCATCATCACCAACTAAACCGCCTGACTTCATTAACCGAAGAATTGATACAAGCGGTCCGAGCGCTGCAAACCTCTGCCTCAGATCCGCCTCTGGTGCCTACGCTTCCACCTGCTGCCCACGCTCCCGAGCTTCAACCCTCCGTGAGCGCGAGTCCCCGCCTCGCGCTTCCCGAGAAGTTTGAGGGGGACCCAAGTAAATGCAAGGGCTTTGTTCTCCAGTGCTCGCTGTATCTCGCCCAACAACCCACGTCTCATTCTACTGATACCAGTAAAATCGCCTTTGTTTGCTCACTGCTCACCTGTTGCGCTCTGGATTGGATCACAGCGGTATGGAGATCAGATGGTACTGCCTTTTCCATGTTCGCCGAATTTCTTCAGCGGTTCCAGGCAGTCTTTGAACACTCCAAGGAGGGTAAGGGAGCGGAGGATCGTCTCCTGGAACTCACGCAGGGCCGGTCCACCGCCGCTGAGTGTGCACTTAAATTCCGCACACCCTCGCGGCTCAGACGAACTGGACCGATAATGCACTGAAGGTGGTCTTCCGGCGAGGCTTAACCCACGAGCTGCAAGCGGAGCTGGCCTGTCGCGATGAGGGGAAGGATCTTGATCAGTTCATCCACCTGTCCATTCAAATAGATAATCTGATGCGATCTCGCCCCCCTGGCCATCGCCCTGTGTCTACCTCCCGCTACCTTTTCACTCCTCGAGTCTCCGGTCCAACATCAACGGAAACCAGTGAGCGCATGCAAATAAACGCTTCCCGGCTGACCCAGGAAGAGAAGGAGTGACGAAGGTCACAGAATTTATGCCTGTACTGTGGCGGGGCTGGTCACTTCTGTCTCAGCTGTCCTTCACGACCCCCTCTGAGAGATGTGGCACCGGTGAGTCTGACCATTGATTCTCTCAATCCCAACTCCTGTGTATCTGTACCCCTTGAGTTCACCATTAATGGCCAAGTAGTCTCCACGCCCACCTTAATAGATTCCGGAGCTGCCGGAAACTTCATGTCCTGAGATTATGCCATGCACCACAAGATTGCTCTGATCCCCTGTTCCTCTCCCCTCACAGTCGAAGTAGTCGATGGTCGGCCGCTAGGCTCCGGCCGGGTTTCCCATGTCACTCAAGAGATCTGCATGCGGACTGGAGCCCTTCACCGTGAGACCATCCAATTCTATGTACTTCACGCTCCGCACACACCTGTCATCCTGGGCCTGCCCTAGGCAACGGTGGGCAACCGGCCAAATCGTCTGCTGGGTGAAGAACTGTCATCACCATTACCAGTCCAAAGCATCATCGAGCCCCGGGAGGACGCTGTGGTGAACCGCCTCCCATCCGTGTATCACGATCTGTCGGAGGCCTTCAGCAAGACAAAAGCCTCCAGGCTTCCTCCTCACCGTACCAACGATTGTGCCATCGATCTGGTGCCAGGCACCACGCCTCCCAGGGGCAGCGTTTTCCCACTCTCCCAACCAGAAGCTATGTGAAAATACATTGAAGAGGAACTCGCGAAGGGCTTCATTCGTCCCTCAACGTCCCCTGCATTGGCCGGGTTTTTCTTTGTGCAGAAGTAAGACGGCGGTCTCTGACCCGTATTGATTATAGAGCTCTCAATGACTGCACAATCAAGTTCCGCTATTCGCTACCCCTAGTGCCTGCCGCCTTGGAACTCCTTCACACGGCCAGATTCTACACTAAACTGGATCTGCGGTGTGCTTATAACCTGATCTGCATCCGCGAAGGGGACGAGTGGAAAACCGCCTTTTCCACTTGCACGGGGCACTATGAATATCTTGTTATGCCGTTCGGCCTGGCAAATAGTCCAGCCGTCTTCCAGTCTTTTATAAATGATGTGTTCTGAGATATGCTCCACCGAACTGTCATTTTACATTGACGACATCCTGATTTATTCAGACACCTTAAAAGACCACATCCAGCACGTCCGGGCAGTCCTCCAAAGACTCATCCAGCATCAACTCTACGCTAAGATTGAGAAGTGTGATTACCACCAGACCACTACAACATTCCTGGGTTATGTCATCAGTCCAGAAGGCGTGGCAATGGACGAGAGTAAGGTCAAGGCAGTTTTGGACTGGCCTCAACCCACCTCCCTGAAGGCGTTGCAACCAGGGTTCGAAATGAGGGGGGTCTGGGGGAGTCCCGGACCCTCCATAAGTCATTAGGGACCCCCCATAAGAATTTATTTTTGGATTTTGGGGGGTCCCCGACAAATATATTTTACCATTAAAAATTATTGTGAAAATTATAGGTCTTTAGTGACGTTTTATATTTATAACAGTAATTAATTTATTTCCTAGCGCGAGGCAGCAATCAGGGCAGCTATTCCCTGCTATTCCCAGCTATTCCCTTGCCCGAATACTGACTGTCTCCCGAACTCCAAATCCAACAATGCCTCACTCATGCACTTATCCCGTTTCCACCTGTGAGTAATGATCACACACAGCTGTTACTCATTCCCAGCCCTATATAAATCACACTCACAGCACACTCTGTGCAAAGTCTTGTTTCACTGTTATGTGCATCTCTGAGCTTTTTCTAGAAAGTTATCCTGCCCGTGTTTGCGACCCTTGCTGAAACTCACTCTTCGATTGTCTGCTGCCTGCTCATTGACCTTCTGCCTGATTCCTGGATCTCGTTTCGTCTGCTGCCTGCCCCTGACCTCTTGCCTGGTTCCCTTTACGCCTTGCCTGCCCTGCTACACTGTTTTCGCTGGTGTTGGACCCTTGCCTGTTGACTTTCAATTAGGGGTGTGCGATATGACGATTTTTGATCGTGGACGATTAAAATGTCTCCACGATCTGCTTTTGAAGAAATATCGTAGAATCGTGCATTAGCCTATATCTGTTCTGGCGCCTCTGTCCCAACATACTGAACAACGCGACGTATATTCACATAAAGTGTTAACGCAGCGGAACGGGACACTGCAGTTCACAAAAGTTCATAATTTGCATGTGCTTTAATGCCTTGTCGGTTAAACATTTAATTCGCGTGGTGATGCGCTAACGTGTGCGATTCTCAGCGCGTACATGTGAAGCTCACATGCACTAAAAGCCTGTCTACCAGCGCCTGGATACTGGACTAAGTTATCTTTCGAGTCTTATTGTGCTAATACAGTTAAATACACACAAGGTTTACATAAACAAAGTCGGTTATGTCTAAAGTGAAAGCAAACTTGAGAAAATTGAGTAAATCTGCTTGTCAAATGCGTGTATATTAGACGCGTCGCGCGCAACTCTTAAAGAGGCAGTAGCAATAGTAAACACGCTGCCGCTTGTCCTTAAAGGGATAGTTCACCCAAAAATAAAAATTCTCATCATTTACGCACTCTAATGTTGTTCCAAACCTGTATTAATTTCCTTCTAATATTTTCTAATATTAATATTTTGAAGAATGTGGCTATCCAAACAGTAGCTGGTCCCCATTGACTTCCATAGGAGAAAAATATACTATGGTTGTCACTGGGGGTACATCAACTGTTTGGTTACCCACATTCTTCCAAATAACTTTTATTTTCAACAGAAGAAAGAAACTTATTCGAGTTTAAAACAACTTGAGAGAGTAAATGACAATTTGAATTTTTAGGAGAACTATTCCTTTAATGTTAATAAAACAACAAAATGCAAAGAGAAAAATCACTCACTGTCACGGAACACTAAACGAGAGACGAGGATTCAAGTGCAGAGGAGATTTAATAAACAAACAAAGTACAAAAACTCAGAACTCAGATATCCAACAGACAGGAACATCAAGGACAGGTAACTCGGACAACGAACCAGCACAAGACTACAAACACAAGGAGGCTAAACAGGGGAACAAACAAAGGAGGGTAACGAGACAGACCGGTGGGACAAATTAACCAATAATCAGATAACAAGATGGGAGGGGCTAGACAATAGACACGAGCACATGGCCCAAAATAACAAAACACCCATGTGCAGCACAAGACAGGACAGGCATGTGACATTACCCCCTCCCTACGGAGCGGCTACCAGACGCTCCATAAGACCAGGGCGGGAAGGGAGGGACAGACCAGGGCGGGACGGGGGGGACAGACCAGGGCGGGAAAAGGGGAATGGACCGTTCAGAAGGCCAGGGAGGCACACAAAGTTCGGGAGTCCAGGGCGGAGCAGACAGTCCATCGGGCGGCCAGGGCGGAGCAGACAGTCCATCGGGCGGAGGGCGGAGACTTTCCCTCGGGCGGCCAGGGCGGTGAAGACCCCTCGGGCGGCCAGGGCGGTGAAGACCCCTCGGGCGGCCAGGGCGGTGAAGACCCCTCGGGCGGCCAGGGCGGTGAAGACCCCTCGGGCGGCCAGGGCGGTGAAGACCCCTCGGGCGGCCAGGGCGGTGAAGACCCCTCGGGCGGCCAGGGCGGTGAAGACCCCTCGGACTGGCACTGGAACTGGCACCACCGGAACTGGCACCACCGGCTCAGGCTCAGGAACAGACACCACCGGCTCAGGCTCAGGAACTGGAACAGACACCACCGGCCCAGGAACTGGAACAGACACCACCGGCCCAGGAACTGGAACAGACACCACCGGCCCAGGAACTGGAACAGACACCACCGGCCCAGGAACTGGAACAGACACCACCGGCCCAGGAACTGGAACAGACACCACCGGCTCAGGAACAGGAACAGACACCACCGGCTCAGGCTCAGGAACTGGAACAGACACCACCGGCCCAGGAACTGGAACAGACACCACCGGCTCAGGCTCAGGAACAGACACCACCGGCTCAGGCTCAGGAACAGACACCACCGGCTCAGGCTCAGGAACAGACACCACCGGCTCAGGCTCAGGAACAGACACCACCGGCTCAGGCTCAGGAACAGACACAGGCTCGACGGCGGCCATCTTGTCCGAAGACACAGGCTCGGCAGGCGTGACGTGAACAGGCTCGGCGGCGGCCATCTTGTCTGAAGACCCAGGCTCGGCAGGCGTGACGTGAACACTCTCGGCGGTGGCCATCTTGTCCGAAGACACAGGCTCGGCAGGCATGACGTGAACAGGCTCGGCGGTGGCCATCTTGTCCGAAGACACAGGCTCAAGAACAGTCTCTGGATCGGCAGACGTCCTGTGCTTCCTCCACGCCTGCAGTACCACCACTGCATAAAAAAGGAAGACCACTCTCTTGGCCGTGGCAGGACTGATGGTGGGCGACTCCGAGACGATCTCAGGATGACAGCGGGCTGCTCGAAGGGGACGGCCTCCGGGACGACAGCGGGCTGCTCGGAGGGGACGGCAGCGGGCTGCTCGGAGGGGACGGCAGCGGGCTGCTCGGAGGGGACGGCAGCGGGCTGCTCGGAGGGGACGGTCTCCGGGACGACAGCGGGCTGCTCAGAGGGGACGGCCTCCGGGACGACAGCGGGCTGCTCAGAGGGGACGGCCTCCGGGTCATTGGGGAGGCAGGAAGTCTTCCTCCTCCGCCTCCGGACCACCAGACTCGAGACCACCGGAACTGGGACCACCGGACTCGGGATCACCGGACTCTGGACCACCGGAACTGGGACCACCGGAACTGGGACCACCGGACTCGGGAGCACCGGACTCGGGAGCACCGAAACAGGAATGGAGGAGGTCTTCCTTCTCCTCCTCCGTTTCGGGGTCACCGGAACTGGGACCACCGGAACTGGGACCACCGGAACAGTCACGGAGGGGTTCTTCCTTCCTCTCCTCCGTTTCGGGACCAGCGGTGAAGGCTTGCCTTTCTGCTGACCGCCATCTGCCATGGTCCTCTCCTCCTCCATAGTCCTTTGAACACACCTGGCGAAGTATTCAAACAAGGAAATTGAAGACCCCTTATCCTCGCCAGAAAAAATTTCACTCCGCTGAATCCACATATTTGGCTGGTTCGTTCTGTCACGGAACACTAAACGAGAGACGAGGATTCAAGTGCAGAGGAGATTTAATAAACAAACAAAGTACAAAAACTCAGAACTCAGATATCCAACAGACAGGAACATCAAGGACAGGTAACTCGGACAACGAACCAGCACAAGACTACAAACACAAGGAGGCTAAATAGGGGAACAAACAAAGGAGGGTAACGAGACAGACAGGTGGGACAAATTAACCAATAATCAGATAACAAGATGGGAGGGGCTAGACAATAGACACGAGCACATGGCCCAAAATAACAAAACACCCATGTGCAGCACAAGACAGGACAGGCATGTGACACTCACTGCTATTGACTGATAACTTTAATAGTAGCTTTAATAAGTATAAATGTATAATTTATACAGTGAAGTCTGTTTTGTTTTATTTTCATATTTGTTCATTTAATTACTTTCTTCAATGCTACTGTTAAATACACCTACTGTAGCTGAAAACGTAGCTTAAATACACCTACTGTAGCTGTTTATTTAATTTGTATATTAAGTTGTGTATGTGTAATGTGTATCTTTGATCTTAATATTTAATAACAAAGAAAATAATGACAAATATTTTTATCTTTGCCCCTGTCTGCCATTTTTTTTATTTTGTTACCTAAGGCTTTGTTTTAAAATATGGACATTAGTTTGGCTGTAATGCTCAGTCACAAAATAGTAAAACCAACATAAAAAAGAATCGTGATAAAATCGTGAATCGTGATTTTCCTGAAAAAAACCGTGATATGATATTTTTGCCATATCGCCCACCCCTACTTTCAATAATAAACTGTTGCAAATGGACCTGACTAAGTCTGATGATTCACAACTATATATATAGGAGATATATAAATTTGGGGATTTTTTTTTTTACGTTGCGGTTCATGGCTTCCGTACTTTTCTCAGATCACAATTTGAAATTCTCAAAACTTCTTGTTCAACCCATACCATCTAGTCACTATATACATGAAAAGCAATTTCTCATTCTTTTGAACAATTTACCAAATACTTTAGTACATTCATGAAATTATGTACACTGCTGTTTCCTACATTATCAATGCTAATGTCAAGTTGATCAAAATATATTATTCTGGTTTTATGTTCAATAGTCTTCTGGGGTCGGGAATTAAACATATGGTATCATTCATTTTCCAGTGAATTCCTTGGACCAGAAAATAGAATTACAGATGAAGCTTACCCTTTCCTTCCTCTGTGTGTCTGTAAGAATGTCAGGTGTCTTGTGTTGCAGCTTCCTGCTGCTCGTCGAGATGCTCGTGTGTGTGCTCTTCTCTCACATTAAATGAAGCGCCTCTTCTTATAGTCAGTGTAAGTGAGGGGTTGACACAGACTTGCACTTGGGGCCGGATCTAGGCATGGGCACGGGTGGGCTGAGCCTTGCCCACCTTATTGGAATTTAGGTAGCCTACAGATAGTGTTAATCTGTTTGTTTGTTTTATTGTATGATTTGTGCATTGATTAAAAACAATCTTGAGGTGGGCTGTGTGTTGAGAAGTTTGATGAAAGGCTGCAGAATGCCCAACTAATCAAAAAATAAATAAAGCGTATAAAATAGCCTTGCATGCTATCAAGATAAATTGTTTTAAATTACTTGTAAATATTAATATACATTTCTATAGCTCTTATTTATTTTAAAGTGTCATTTGGCCACCAGCACCACTAAAATGGACCATTGCCCTAATCTATTACACATAATATCAATATTTACACGTTATTTCTGCCTGCGTCAACCCACTTCCTGATTGCATTGATGCAATGGTAATAGACTTTTTTTTTATTTCTTATTATTTTATTGCATTTTTTATCTAGACGTTTCATGCATAACTCTCTACATATTTTTTTCATTTGACAGTTTACAAGCACCAGCGATATATGCCTGAGTTTCAGGGTCCTGTCACTTTGGTTGGTCTAGTTCTGGAGTATTCGATTAAAGTTCCAAGAGATCCGGCCTCTATATTTCCTTTCCAGTGGAGGTCCGGACAATAACATTTTCTATTGTCCAGTTTTGGTGAGCCCTTGTGAATTGTAGCTTCAGTTTCCTGTTCTTATCTGACAGGAGTGACACCGGTGTGTCTTCTGTTGCTGTAGCACATCTGCTTCAAGGTTTGACGAGTTGTGTTTACTAGTTTATATAGTTTCAGTCATTAGTTACATCTGTCTTTTATTATCACTGATTTCTCTGTTTAAGCTTGTGCTTTTCAGTTGTGTTTTTCTGGTCGTTGTTGGATCGTGTTTGTGTTTTGGATCAGGAGTTCCTGGATGTTCCTGTCTTTTCATGTGGACTTTTTTTTCTCCAGTTTTCTGGTTTGGATTATTGATGTTTTGCCTTTTGCTATGAAAGTCATGTATGCATGTGGATTCTCTCTCTGCCTCGTCAATCAGCACCTGTCACAGTCTGGCACCAACATCCATGCCACTTTCAAAGTCACTTAAATCCCCTTTCTTCCCCATTCTGATTCTCAGTTTGAACTTCAGCAGATCATCTTGACCGTGTCTACATGCCTACATTGAGTTGCTGCCATGTGATTGGCTGGTTAGATATTTGCGTTAACAAGCAGTTGAAACGGTGTACCTTATAAAGTGGTTGGTGAGTATAGACATGTAAAAAAAAACATATAAGATTATGTAAACAAAACGGTTAATTGTAATAAACTGTCTGGAATTATTACTGTTCTGCAAAATGTAAATTTTCTAGCATGCAATCTTTTTTTCTTATCTGGTATGTCTGAGTTTTAGTTGTGGTTAGGTTGAGCCTAATCTGATCAAGACTGTTTGTTGCTTTATCTATAAACAATGGCTGTGCATAAAATATATCGCTTGCAAACTTAAAGAACAAGTAAGAAATTAAATATCACTGACGTTTTCACAGTTATTACTCATGAGAGAAAGATTCGTAATCGGTTACTAATGTAACCGGTTACTCTCTAGAAGAGGGAACGAGTATTGCGTAAGTTAGCTTAAGCTACGGGTAAAGTCATCTTTTCTCGAGATATGAAGCCAAAAAATTATCCTTAATTTTTATTCATTGTCAACGCAGTGCAGCAGCTAGCAGACCTAGAGCAGGCTATCTAGCACGCTCATTGGCTGCTCTGCGGCAACTGCAGCAGCCTCCCAGTGAGCCTGGCGTGACGTCACGCACGCGTCACAGCCCGCCAGATTGGGAGTGGCTAAGCGTATAAAAGGAAGGCTCGGAGGCTGATACCCTGGTTTTCGTCGACTGAAGCGAAATGAGCTCGTGGCGTGAGCACGGCGGGTTACGCAATACTCGTTCCCTCTTCTATAGAGAACCGAGGTTACGTTAGTAACCGATTACGTTCTCTTACGAGAGGTTCTCTCGTATTGCGTAAGTTAGCTTACGCTACGGGAACCCCTTGTCAACGCCGTCCCAGGGGAAGCCCGGGGAACACTGATAAGTGGGAAACAGGTGGCCGACAGAGTGGGCCAGCACATGTTCATAAGCACACATTAGGGGGTGTAGAGCGGCTCGGCCGGTCTATACAGATACTGACACAACCCTTTCTAGTGCAGCTCAACCAGGAGAGCTA